>NC_142367.1:28907054-28994554 GCF_059441175.1 Urocampus carinirostris
GGCGGGAGTCAGGGTCGAAAAAAGGCTTGCCTAGTATTCACTGAGGTTCGCAGTTGGACTGACAACAGGAGACAGACGGGACTGGGTTTAAATCAGGACAGGGAGCCAATCAGAACCTGCGGCGGTTGGAGCCAAATGACTTTTGAGACATATTAAAAAGGTTCTTGTTTTTAAACTAATAAATAGCTAGAATGCTAAAAAAAATGAACTGGTTCCTTCCTTGGAAATAAAGATAGACGAATACATCACGGCGACGCAGTGGTTAGCGCATGTGCGGCACAGTTCAAATCCAGCTCCAGACTTTCTGTGCGGAGTTTGTATGTTCTCCCCGTGCTTGCGTGGGTTTCCTCCCACATTCCAAAAAACATGCATGTCAGGTGAATTGGTTGGTCCAAATTGTCCCTAGGTGTAAATGAGCGAATGAGTTGTCTGTCCCCGTGTGCCCTGCGATTGGCTGGCAACCAGTTCAGGGTGTCCCCTGCTCACTGCCCGATGATTGCTGGGATGGGCTCCAGCCCCCCCGCGACCCTACTGAGGATAAGCGGTAAGGCTAATGAGATAAGATGAGATGATGGATACATCAATAAAGTTGTGTCATTTGAAATAGATATGAAGTTATGGGCCCCACCAGGCTGCACTTGCCCAAGACACACCACAGGAAATGGTGACCCCACAACCACTTAAAGCAGGAGTGTCGAACCTGTTTTAGCTCGGGGGACACGCGTTAGGAAAAAAAAAAATCTCCGAGGCCGGATTAGTACATTCGAGAGAGAAAAAGAACTAGGCAGAGAAAATTTGGAAAAAGAGAGAAAAAAATAAGACAGAAGAAGAAAGACAAGCCAAAAATAGGAAAGAAACAGTGAAAGAGACAAAAAAAATAATGAAAAGGAGAAACAGAGATGAAGAGAAGAGGGAGAAAGACAGAGAGAAGAGGGAAAGAGAAAAAAGAAAATGAGAAAGAGAGGTTTAGAAAGCGAGACAGAGGGAAGAAAGAGAGTGAAAATGATATAAAGAGAGAGAAAGAAAAAGAAAATGAGAAACAGAAGTTTAGAGAGACAGACAGAGAGAAGAAAGAGAGTGAAAATGATACAAAGGAAAAGAGGGAGAACGAGATATATAAAGAGAGAGAAATAAAAAGAAAATGAGAAACAGGTTTCGAAAGAGACAGAGAGAAGAAAGAGAGTGAAAATTATATAAAGGAAAAGAGGGAGAAAGATATATAAAGAGAGAGAAAGAAAAAGAAAATGAGAAACAGAAGTTTAGAAAGACAGACAGAGAGAAGAAAGAGAGTGAAAATGATAAAAAGAAAAAAGGGAGAAAGAGATATATAAAGAGAAAGAAAAAGAAAATGAGAAACAGAGGTTTCGAAAGAGACGGAGAGAAGAAAGAGAGAAAATGATATAAAGAAAAAGAGGGAGAAAGAGATATACAAAGAGAGAGAGAGAAAGAAAAAGAAAATGAGAAACAGGTTTAGAAAGTGAGACAGAGAGAAGAAAGAGAGTGAAAGTCATCTAGCGAATATTTCAAACTGCAGCTGATTTTTCTCTGGTGCTTCTTTGGGTGTTGTTTCAGTTGAGTATATAGAGGACACAATTTGAACTACGGTCAAGATTTGAGGTGTCACACCAACAGACCGCGTTCTGGGTGTTAATCACTAAGTCATCCTTTATATGGAAGCTCATGAAAAATCCCTGTTCATGTTTGAGACATCTTATGGTGAAAACCCACAGAACAAACTTTAAACACCCAAAAGTTCTCGCACAGACAGGAATTTGATCGGGTGGGTGGTAGGGATGGGCAGAGCTTTACACAGGACGGGTCACGCGCACTACCTCTGTCTACTCTCAAGGTAAACACGTCTGTATCCTGGTTTGTAGTATTTGGTGACATTTTTACGAAAGAACTTTGCTCGCACCTTGTCTTGAAACCAGGATTAAGGACAAAAATGACGACAGAGGGAGATGGATTTGAAGCGGTTTTTCCTTTTTCAGTCAAGTTCGTCCTGAAGGAAGGCGAGGCGGAGGTGTCCGGAGGGGGACTGGGTCACGTCTACTCCGCTCTCCAGTTCCACTTCCGTTGGGGTTCCTCGGCCCAGGGCTCGCTGGGTTCCGAGCACACGCTGGATTCCAAAAGATACCCCATGGAGGTGCTGGCCCAAGACAAGACCCCGTGCCTTTCAGGAGTCTAAACCTCGAAACCGTTCGGGTGTTTTCAGGTGCAGCTCCTGAACAAGAGGAAGGACTTGAGTCTGGAGGAGGCCCTCAAGAGTCCCAACGGCCTGGCAGTCTTGGCCTTCTTTATTGAGGTGATGTCTTTCGACCTTACGCCCATATTCGGGCGTCCCGCCCCGCTTCTTCTCGGCCAATCGAAACGCCCGGCTGCCCGTTCGGGTCGGCCATCTTTGGAACGCGCTTCGTATCCCGATACTCGAACCCGAAATACAACGATACTGATACTACAAAAAACCCTAGGTCGCTACTACAAACAGAATACCGTGGAAATACTACACACACAAAAAAAAAAATCCCATTTCAGAAGTACTACGACAACACTATGGTCACATAGAGGTCATTTTATTTCAATACCATTGGCTCATTTGTCATCAAAATTGCTCTGACTAAAGCACTCATTTGTATTTTGTGATCAATAAGTGCTTCTTGTTTGGCAGCGGAGGTAGAGCGCTCGTCTTGGGATCAAGAGATCTCAGTTCGAATCCCGGCTCCTCCGTGTTACATGTCAAAGTGTCCTTGGGTAAGACACTGAACCCCTAATGCCCCCAATAGCGCCTTACATGGCTGCACGGCCGCTATTGGGAAATGTGAAGCACATTGTAAAGCGCTTTGGGAAGTCTTGACTTGAAAAAAAAGCGCTATATAATTCATTTCATCATTTCGTACTACAAAAGTACTTTTTACTTTTTATTACTGCAACAATAATACAGTAATACTACAAAGTTATTACAGCTCTACTAAACAAATAGTACTACAAAAATTACCAATAATATACTTGTGCAGCTATACTACAAAAGAAATCGTAAATACTTTTTAAATATCCAACTTTCAAAGTACTACAAAGTATAAATGCAGAAATCCCACGAAATACTGCAAAAAAATAAAAGTACACAAATACCACAGCACCAATGACTTGCCCATCCCTACAGTAGCATATTTACTGTTCCCTTTTAAAGTGACGCTAAATATTTTGGAATCAGATAAGAATAATCACGCAAGAAAGCACCTTCACGTAACTTTGATTGACAAGACAATGAAAGATAAGACCAGCCCCATGACGCACAACCGATTTCAAGAATTTGGGGGGGGTAACTTTGACCCACGGCATTTCTTTTATTGCGTGTTTTGTTTTTCACGATATAGATCTTTAGCTCCTACGTCTCGAACCCCTGCGTCCGACTCACCGATGACGGGTCTTCGTGATTTTCTAGGAAGTCGGACTGAGAAATAAATAAATGGCACGATCGGTGTCTTTAAATACATGATCGATTCTTCCGACACGATGTTTAAAGCCCCGTTGTGTAATATTTGACCACTAGGTGGCACTGTCATCTAACGCAACACTAAACGTGCACAAAAACGTACGTAAACGCACCGCGACGTACACGAAGCTGTGCAAAAACGTACGTCGACGCATAAAAAGTACGTAAATACATAAAAACGTACGTGAACACGCACCTTCATAAAAGCCCCTAAAGGGTTAAACTTAAATGGAGATGACATCGTAACCGACTGAGAGTATACGACTGTAACAAAATAACAACTAGAGATCCGCACCTAAAAACACAGAATTGTAATTGAATGATACGAAAGTAAAAAAATTGGAGGGCTTCTCCTTTCAGCGCAGTCCAGAGAGTAGCCGGCTAGCTGTGTGTGCTAGCATCCGATGTCCTCGAATTGAGCCAGGTGATGATTCAAATGAAAGCGTCCCGAACGGTAACTTCTCGGATAGGACGCGCTGTGTTAAATCTGATGAAATGACATCCGAGCCGTTTAGTGTTACCTGTGGCGTTGCTCAGGGCTCTGTACTCGGTCCACTTCTTTTCCGCGTTGATAGTTAGGGGGTATTGTTCTCAAGTGTCCAGCCCTCGGAGACTTTTTGTGATTAGGGGGGTCACAAACTAACACGGCTAGACTAAATTTATGACTCCGCGATTTAGTTGACTGCATTTACGATCTATGAGTCGCATCGGATTCTAAGGCGCCCACTCTGATTTCTGGCCATTTTTGGGGTTTTTTAGGTTATAGTCCTGAAAATACGTTATAGTTTTAATAAGTTCACTTTTTTGGGCCAGTAGAAGTCCCAAAATAATAGAAACTCTCCCTTCGATATATAATATATATGGTGTGTTTTGCTGAGATGAGGTCGTTCTGCAAAACCGGTACAACAACATGTATTGGCGGCCAAAAGGTCTCTCTCGTGTTACTAATAGCACAGCCCCTATAGAACAGGAGTGGCAAAGTCATTTGAGGTGCGCAATTCAAATATAGCAGGGGGGGCCGGTCGGTTCATGGGGAGAGGGGGAGGGGGGGGGGGGGGATAGAGGGAAGGTAAAAGGTAAAAAAATAGAAAGAGAGAGAGAAAGGTAAGGTAAAAGAGATAAAAGAGAGAGAAAGGGAAGGTAAAAGATAAAAGAGAGAGAGAGTGAAGGTAAAATAGATGAGAGAGAGAGAGAGAGAGAGTGAAGGTAAAATAGATGAGAGAGAGACCGACAGACAGACAGACAGACAGACAGACAGTGAAGGAAAGAGATAAAGGAGAGAGAGGGAAGGAGAGATCAAAGAGAGAGTGAAAGTAAAATAGATGAGAGAAGGTAAAAGAGAGAGCGAGACAGTGAAGAAAAGAGATGAGAGAGAGGGGATAAAAGAGAGAGAGAGAGAGAGAGAGACAGAGACAGACAGACATTTACAGCATTTGTGAGAGTCACCTGGCTTGGAACTATTCGATATACCGTTTTCCTTCAGGTTGAATTCCGTTTTCAAACTGAGCACACATGAAATGTCATTTTGCGGCATTGAGTCAACCACAGCTTCAAATCTTCTCTTTGATTTTCTGTTTTTGAACTTTTGCCTTTTCTAACATTTTAGTCACGCCAGTCCTCCTCCCGTTCCTCCTCCCGTTCCTCCGACCATTCCTCCGACGATACCTCCGACGATACCTCCGACGATACCAGGAATAGTACTTGGAAGGCCCTCACCAAATACCTGAAAGAGATTCAAACCGTCGGTACGTACGCTCTTTTCGGGGCAGGGGTGTGCAAACTACGGCCCTCGGGTCACACGCAGGATTCGTTATCTGGCCAACGGACAAAATTCCTATATTCCAATATTTTCCTCGAATCAACGACATGTGAGACACAATCACGAATACATTTCCACATTCGATATCATATTTACGACCCAAAAACTGAAAATGAAGTCAAAAGATCCCAACGCCGGTCTCTCGACTCAGCCGACCGACTCCAGAAGTTCCCTGATGATCCCATGTCGACCTAAATGACTCACAATGCCAAACGGATTCTCTGTTTAAATGTACCTGTTTTGTGATGGGCTCAGAGGTCTGTAGAAGGAAACAAGACCAAAGAACACACCAGGCAAGACCGGGATCAAGTGACGGACACGTTCCAAGCAGGAACGGGATACGAGAAGATTTCGCAACGTCGAGAGTAATCACCTTGAAAACACCATTGCCACTGTCGAACATAGTGGTAGCAACATCATGCTCAGCAGGGACTGGGAAAATGTTGAGGGGAAGACTGATGGAGCCAAATTTGGGGCGATTCTGGCAGAAAATCGGAGTCAGAGACCTGAGAAGGGGGCACAGGTTGAGCGGGACAACAAAATCTAGAATGGAATGATTTCAAACTAACGACATGAAGCCGGGGGCAGCATGGCGGAGCAGTGGTTAGCACCTGTGCAGCACAGTTCCAAGGTCATGAGATCAAACCTACTGTATGGAGTTTGCATGTTCTCCCCGTGCTTGCGTGGGTTTCTTCCTGGCACTCCGGTTTCCTCCCACATCCTAAAAACATGCATGTCAGGTTAATCGGCCGGTCCAAATTGTCCCTAGGTGTGTATGAGCGAGTGAGTAATTGCCCCTGGGTATGAATGAGTGAGCGAATTGTCTTGTCCCTGTGTGCCCTGTGATTGGCTGGCAAGCAGTTGAAGGTGTCCCCTCCCCTTAGCCCGAAGATAGCTGGGATGGGCTCCGGCACCCCCGCCACCCTACTGTGGATAAGCGGTGCAGATAATGTCTCACATGGTGTTGATTTGGTGCCTGAAACCTGAAATTTGGCCAATACTTTTGCAAGGCACTGTATAATAGAAAATGAAGTACTACTAAAAAGATTTGTCCCCGATGTTTTTTTGTGTCTCTACTGGGCGCCACCAGGCTGTACTTGCCCAAGACACGACAATCTCTGTGGTTAAGGGATCCGACCCGTCCGCCCGCCAGACCCCAATGAAATGACAGAAATAGGAGAAAAAGTACTACCGATGGCGAGAAAAACACTTTGGGTACTACAGGTTCCCAGGTGGAGGTGACGGAGAACATTTCCCTGGCGGAGGTCCTGGGAGAGGTGGACCTGAGCTCCTACTATCGCTACAACGGCTCCCTGAGCACACCTTCCTGTAACCAGGCCGTGGTCTGGACCCTTTTCAAAGAATCCATCAAGGTGGAGCCCGCCCTGGTAAGCGACAAAGGGGCCAGATTCCGTTCTGACCATAGCCGGGTGTTCGGTACCTACCCGCTCCAAACCGGGTAACCTGGGGGTGGTAGTATCAATCAATAGTGTCGGATGATTGAGCCCCATCGCCTCGAGTTGGTTTATAATAGACTTTTGGCATTTTTATGAGGAGGCTTGCGAGGGGACAGGGAGATCATGCAAACCCTGCACAGGAGGGGTAGGGGATACTGGCCGTTTGATCCAAACCGGGTAACCTGGGGGTGGTAGTATCAATCAATAGTGTCGGATGATTGAACTCCATCGCCTCGAGTTGGTTTATAATAGACTTTTAGCATTTTTATGAAATATTTACAATTCAAACTTCTAATAATTCCAGCGGTTTCTGAACTCAAATCAAAAGAGTCAAACCCAAAAAGTAGAACAAAGTCGACATGACAACTGCAATAACTTCCATCGCACACGGTTTGAAAACGGTGTCAAGGTGCAAAATGAAATCCACAGTATAAAAACACAGTTTCTGAACGCAAAAAGAAAAAGAAGAGTAAAAAAAAAACAAGAAAAAGGGAACAAAAGGTGAAAATATTAAAATAAAAAAGGAAAAAAAGAACAACAGATAATAGAGCAAGTAAAAATGTGTGGGAAATGAAGAATAATAATAAGGAAAATGAGAAAAAGAAGAAAACAAGGAAAAAACAAAAGAAGAAAAAAAAGGAAACAGAAAGCAGAAAAGCAAGAAAAAAAGGAGTCAAAAGCTGAAGAGAGAATACAAGAAAACAGGAGAATAAGAAAAAAATTAAAAAAAATAAGAAAAAGGAAACAAAAGGTGAAAATAATAAAATAAAAAAGGGAAAAAAGAAGAACAGATAATAGAACAAGAAATAAAGAAGTAAAAAGGTGTGGGAAATGAAGAAAAAATAATAAGGAAAATGAGAAAAAGAAGAAATCAAGGAAAAAAACAAAAGAATAAAAAAAAAGGAAACTGAAAGAAAAAAAGCAAGAAAAAGACCTGTGTCAAAAGCTGGAAAGAGAATAAAAGAAAACAGGAGAAAAAGAAAAAATAAGAAAAAAAGGAAACAAATGGCGAAAACAATAAACAATAAAAAGGAAAAAAAGATAATAGAGCAAGAAAAAAGAAGTAAAAAGGTGTGGGAAATGAAGAATAATAAAAGGGAAAATGAGAAAAAGAACAAAACGAGGAAAAAGCAACAAAAGAAGAAAAAAATCAAACAAAACATAAATAAGGAGAAATTCAATAAGAAAAAACGCTAACGAAAAAAAAGTAAAAAAGCTGGGGAAAAAACCCAAAATAATGACAGAAAATAACTAACATCAAAGTATAAAAAAGACAGGAGAGAATAAGAAAAGAATGAAAAAGAAAAGCCGCGCCTCGCCATTTGTATATTCAGCGGATCCCCAAATTCCTGGATAAATATTCCCAATATATATCCATAGAAACCCATTACGATGACAAAAAATATGGGGAACGGGAATCGAGTGTAGACTGTTTTCTGACTTTGGCCTCCGATCCTCCAGATGGCGCTGTTCCCCCAGCAGATGGGCTACGGCGACGTTTTCCGTCCGGCGCAGCCCTTGAACAACAGGACGGTTTTCACCACGGCCGGAGGAAGCCCCCTGGCGCCGCTCGTCTTCTCTCTGTCGCTGGTTCAATTCCGACACTTTCTCCTGTGACTTCAAACACCGACCCGCTTCCTTTCGCTCTAAAATTGATTTTCCTCATCGCTTTTCTCACGTTGGTTTCAAATCGAGGTGTGATCTAACTGAAAAAATCCGGCCCCAATCAGTCCTGCGGGTATTATAGCCCGACACTACCCGAGCCTGACCATTAGAGGGACCGAGCCCGGAGAAAACCCTAATTTTCACATTTCTTTTACGACAGCTCAGCCGGCCTTAGAGTTAGTCGGCGAGAGAGAAGCCGGAACCCGGACGTAACGATTGACATTCGAGACCCGACCCGTCCTGAACCCGACCGATTAGTTTCATTCGAGGGTCCGAGCCCTGAGCGAACACAAATTGGCCCATTTTATCGGTGAGGACTAGGGAGGAAGAAGAGTGATACCCGGTCCCGCGGGTATTATAGCCCAACACTACCCGAGCCCGACCATTTCGCAGGATTTATTTGAGGGACTGAGCCCGAAGAAAACCACAAGTTTCAAATTTCTTTTGGGACATCTCAGCCGGCCTTAGAGTGAGTCGGCGAGAGAGATGCCGGAACCTGGACGTAACGATTGACATTCGAGACCCGACCCGGCCTGAACCCGACCGTTTCGTTTCATTCGAGGGTCCGAGCCCTGAGCGAACACAAATTGGCCCATTTTATCGGTGAGGACTCGGGAGGAAGAAGAGTGATTTAGGCACGCTTCGCCACAAGTATTTTGGATTCAGGCTTAAGATCTTACCCCTGGTTTGAAATCAATGTTGGAATGGTGAAATCCTGACTAAGATATATCAATCGTGTTGATCTCTAAAATAAAATCCAACGACTGAAACGAAAGAAAGATAATGGTGTGGGGACGCCATGTTTGATCTTTTTGGTGTTTCCTTTCATTTTGGATTTTTTTTCTCTACTCCGTTCCAATTTTTTCGACAAGGTTTCTCACAAGTATTTGCAGCTCTCTACTGCCCTCTGCCACGAAGCAAGAGAAATGCGTGCCTCTAAAAAAGAGAGAGAAAGAAATAAGAGAAAGAGGGAGGGAAAAGGAGAGAGGGCGGGACAAAGAAAGAAAAGTAGAGAGGGAGAGAGCGTGAGAAACAAAAGATAAAAAGTTGTGAGAGAGGGGGAAAAGACAGGGAGAGGAAGAAAGAAATCCAAAGAGAAATAAAGAGACAGAGGGAGAGAAAAGAGAAAAGAAAGCGCAAAGAGTAGGAAGAGAGAAAGAGAAAAGAAAAAAAGGAAGAGAGAGAGAGAGAGAGAGAGAGAACACGATACAGAGAAACAGAAAAAAAAGGTGAAAGAAAGTCTGAGAGAAAAAGAGTAAAAAGAGACTGAGAGAGAAAATTAAAAAAAAAGAGAAAGAGAAAGATCAAGAGAATAAAAAAGGAGAAAAAGATAGAGTAAGAAAAACAGATAACAAGAGTGAGCATTAGAGAGTGAGGAAGAGTGAGACAAAGTGAGCAAAAAAAAGAGGGAAAGGAGAAAGATAAAGAGAGAGAGAACACGATACAGAGAAACAGAAAAAAAGGTGAAAGAAAGTCTGAGAGAAAAAGAGTAAAAAGAGACTGAGTGAGAAAATTAAAGAGAAAGAGAAAGATCAAAAGAAAAAAAGGAGAAAAAGATAGAGTAAGAAAAACAGATAACAAGAGTGAGCATTAGAGAGTGAGGAAGAGTGAGACAAAGTCAGAAAAAAGAAAGAGGGAAAGGAGAAAGATAAAGAGAGAGAGAACATGGGAGACAGCGTAAGAGAAAAAAAGTGAGAGGAACTGATAGAGAGAGAACACAATACAGAGAAACGGAGAAAAAAAAAGAGAAAGGAAGACTGAGAGGAAAAGAGTAAAAAGAGACAGAGAAAGAAAGTTAAAGAAAGAAAGAAAAAAAGTGAGGGAGAGAAAGAGAAAAGAGAAAAAGAAGTTAGAGCAAAAAAAGGTTGAGAGAGAGAGAGAGAGAGAGAGAGAGAGAGAGAGAGAGAGAGAGAGAGAGAGAGAGAGAGAGAGAGAGAGAGAGAGAGAGAGAGAGAGAGAAAAAGAAAGAAATATGAGTACAGTGTCTTCGTGAGAGGCACCTGGCTTTCAACCTGCAGCTTGTTTTTCCCTTGCGCTTCTCTGAGCGTTGTCTCGCGGGCCGGATTCAATCCCTTATCGGCCCTGATCCGGCCCGCGGGCCGCCTGTTCGACACCTGTGGCACAGAAGGTAAATAGTCCACGGAGACACGAGACGGTAGATAAAAAAATGGTTTCACAATTCAACAGAAGGGAAATAACAAAAGACGAATGCGAAACCGGCGCGCATAAGGAAACAAGCCTGACAGGAATCAAATCCGAGGTATAAAGTAGTAAACATGGGATCGGAATAGGATTCTTTAACAACAATGCGGACAATTTAGGCTTGGTAACCATTTCCATGTTTCTGCCCGGTCTCGAACCGGGACCTTTCGTGCCTCGGGGCGACACGCTCACCGCCAGCCGATTTTGTTTTTTTGGTGCTCTGCTCCTTTTCAATACGTAGGCAGGCCTCCTCTTCTCTCTTCTTTTTTTTCCGCCTTTTTTCTCTTCTTCTTTTTCCTTTCTATTTTCCCTTTCTCTTTTGTGAGATCCCCGTTTTCCTTCCCTTTTTCTGTCTTTTCTCTTTTTGCATGTTTTTTTTCTTTTTCCTTTCTATTTTCGGTTCTCTTCTTTGCCATCCCCATTTCCATTCCCTTTTTCTATCTTTTCTCTTTCTATTTCCCTTCTCCTTTTTTGCTATTCCCATTTCCTTCCCCTTTTTTTGTCTTTTCTCTTTCTGCCTTGCCTTGTTTCATTTCTTTTGTCTTTTGCCTTTTTTCCCTTCTCTTCTTTGCTATCCCCATTTCTTTTCCCCTTTTCTGTCTTTTTTCTTTCTATTTCCCTTCTCTTTTTTGCTATCCCCAATTCCTTTCCTTTTTATGTCTTTTCTTTTTTTGCATCGGTTTTTTCTTCTTTTTCCTTTCTATTTTCCCTTCTCTTATTTGCAATCCCCGTTTCATTTCCCCTTTTCTGTCCTTTTCCTTTCTATTTCCCTTCTCTTTGCGATCCCCATTTCCTTTCCCCTTTTCCGTCTTTTCTCTTTCTGCCTCGTTTCCTTGCCTTTTTTCCGTTTTTCCCCTTCGCCTAGTGGTGAAAAGGACGCACTGTCCCTTTAACATTCCAATCAAGTCAAATCAAGGTCAAAGTCCCACAGGTGTGTCTGCTTAATTGTCAGGTAATCAGAAGCACCTGTGTGGAGTCTTTAGCGGCTAATTAGCTAGCATACTACGCATACCGATACAATATATACTACACGTACACACGGTATAAGTCAGCAAAAGTACACATTTCGTAACAGTTCTATAAAAGTACTTCGTATCGTCATATTTTTTCCAGTATCGCTGTAGCAATTCCATAGTAGTATTTTTTGTAGTATTCGTGTCATTGTATTTCTGTTGTAGTATTTTTCTCGTATTTCTGCAGAAGTATTTCCGAAGCAGTGTTTTTGTAGTATTTCGTTGTATTCGTTTTTTGGTGTTATGTGGTATTTCCTAAATATTTTGTTATTGTACGGTAGTTGTATTTTTTGTTAATATTTCTGTGGTAACATTTTCTTTGATAGTATTTCTGTAGTAAAGTATTTCTGGATCATTTCCATAGTATTATATTTGTAGAATTTCTTTGGTATTTGAATCATTTTGACCACAAAATACTACAATAGATATACGACAGAAATACCACAAAAACAGCAATATATAAGGTAAATGCTTCAAAAAACTTCATCATATATATAAAAAATACCACTAGAGTGATACTATAATATAAAATACTACTACAAAAACACAACCACAGTTATTTTACAAAAATACTGAAGAAATCCTACGAAAATACGACCATAGAAATGTTACAGAAATACTCAAATACCACAACAGAAATACTATAATACAAAATACTACTTCAGAAATGTTATGATAGAAATATGACTAAAATATTGGAGAAGGTTTTGAGGATCATCAAGATGCTTTTTGGCAAATGTGACACTATCATTTCTATTCTTTGGTGTCAGCATTTTGAAACAAAAAAGAAAAATATTCCAGGAATACTATAAAAATGACTGAAATGGAGATCAAAAATACTTTTAAAGAAAATACTACAACGAAATATTACAAAACTACAGCTATATGACGACAGAAACACAACAAATATACTAGAAAAATGCTGAAATACTAAAAAAACTACCAAAAAAACTACACTAATTTACAATACATTAAACTACAAAAAAAACTACAATGTAAAAAAAAAAGGAAAATACTACAAAATACCACCATGGAAGTACTCTTAAAAATACTATTGCAGTAATTCTTCAAAAATACAACAAACATAAAACTAAAGTAATACTACAATAAATACTACGAAAGTTGCAAAAATACTAAAAAATAAATACAACTGCAGTAATACTACTAAAAGTGGGGACATGATATCTGATTTTGCTTTGGGTCTCCAAGCTTCGGCCCCCGGGACGAATGTTGGAGCAAATTTTGTCCTTCAAGGGACAGTGTGTAATATTGTGCGCCTCCTAGTGGCTCCAAAAAAAATCTTGCTGCTACGCCTTATTTTGTTACCGAAATTGAGGACGCTCCTTAAAGGGACGGTGTGTCATGTTGAGGGCCCCCTAGTGGTTAAAAAAAAAATCATGAACTGTCGTAACAGTGTTTATTTTTATGAAGAAATTTGTCCGGCATCTTGCTGCTACGCCCTGCTCATCGGCCAGTGCTTTCCCTCTGCAAAAGACAACACATGTTACTCTTATTTTGTTACCGAAAATTGAGGATGCTTCTTAAAGGGACGGTGTGTCATGTCGAGGGCCCCCTAGTGGTCCAAAAAATAATAACATCGATTTGAATATGATGTAAACTATTGTAGCGAAGAAGAAATATTCAGAGCTGGAGAAATGTGTATTTCCAGGTCCTGAACCTAGTAGTCCATGCCATGTTTGCAGACAGTGGTTTTCTATGATATCAGACGATAGGGCGCCATCTAGTGCTCGAGTTTTGAATGTTTTTTCGTGGAGATGGGAATCTTTGACTCGGGTCTGGACGCGATGCCCGATTGAGCCTGTATGCAGGATAAACTCGTAAGATGACTCAGGTGATCATTCAGGTATGTGGTTTTCTTTTTTTTTTTTCGGAAGCCCGAGAGTATAAAAAGAGAGGAGAGGAGGATGAGCAAGTACTTTCTTTTGGAGTACTCGCACTTGTTACAAGGTGAGTAAACGGGGGCCTGTTTTTATTTTTATTTTTTTATTTGAGCTGATCGTCTGTCTTTTTTTTAATTTTTTATAATTTCTGATTTTTGGTAGTATTTTTGTTGTGGAATTTTGTAGTATTAAGTGTAGGGTTTTTTTTCGCAGTATTTAGAAAGTTTTTTCATTTTTTTTTTTTTTTTTTAAGAAATTCCATCGCAGTATATCTCCAGTATTTTTGTACTATTTCCATAGCCTAATGGTTGTTGTGTATCTCTTGTATTTTTGTAGTACTTATATAGTAGTATTTTTGAAAAAATGCTGCAGTTGGATTTTTTTGAGTATTTAGTGTAGTTTCTTTTTTGCAGTATTAAGTTTTTTTTTTTTTTTAGAAATTCCATTGCAGCATTTCTGTAGTATTTCTCCAGTATTTTTATACTATTTTCATAGCCTAATGGTTGTTGTGTATCTCTTGTATTTCTGTAGTACTTCCATGGTAGTATTTTTGAAGAATTGCTGCATTTGGATTTTTTGAGTATTTAGTGTAGTTTTTTTTTTTTTTGCAGTTTTTTTTGCAGTATTTTGAAGTTGTTTTTTTTAGAAATTCTATCGAATCATTTCTGTAGTATTTCTCCAGTATTTTTGTACTATTTCCATAGCCTAATGGTTGTTGTGTATCTCTTGTATTTTTGCAGTACTTCCATGGTAGCATTTTCGCAGTATTTTGCTATTCATTTCTTAGTATTTTCGTAGTAGATTTTCGGTAGTATATCTGTTCTATTTTCAACAAATTAGCATAGTTGTAATAATTGTTGTATATATATATATATATATATATATATATATGTATATAAAATATATACATTTTTGTTTTCTTAGATGAAGTGTTTGGTGTTTGCCTTTGCCGCTTGGATCCTGACTACAGATGTCCACTGCGCCGATGAAAATATACGTAAGAAGTTTTCTTTATCTTTATATGTATATATATATATATATATATATATATATATATATATATATTCTTGTTTTCACTATTATTATTCTAACAAAATACAAAAATCAGATGATATTTAAGTTTTCTATTAGGAAACATACCTTGGATGTATAAGTGGTGACAAACATTGAGGTGTTCAAAATCTGGGGAAAAAAAAATAATGTCAAATTTCAAATACCGTATTTTCCGCACTATAAGACGCACGGGGTTTTAGGGTGCACCCTGAAAAAAATCGTTTTTGGTCCTATTTTTGACATACACAAGGCGCACCGGATTACAAGGCGCTACAATGGGAACGTGGACAAAACAGTCAGATAGTTCAGTCCAACTGATTACCCCCTTAACATTCCCAAAGCTTGCAAAGACGCAAATACGTGTCGAAAACACGTGCGGAAACAGTGTCCGTACGATGTGACTCAAATGCATTGTTTCAAATATCACTTGGAAGGTTCAAGTCTTGGGATTCAAGAAATGCCAACCATTCCTTAGTTTCTATTTTCTTTTTCGCTCGCAACTTTACTGTGCATATGACAATAAACACTTACAATTGAGTTGAATTTCAAAATAGACACTCCATTCCGTCCATTATCTGCAGCGCTTATCACAGAAACATCGAGTTCAGTCTGAAACAAGATACAGGGAAAATATATAGCCGGAGTAGCTCACCGAAGTCGTTGTGTTCAATGATAATGTGCAACCATGGTTCTCTTATATCCGTGAGTGTAGTAAATCCAGGAGAATAAAATATTTACAAATACAGAATAGTAAAAGATGCTTTCTGTATGCCGTCAACCCAACGTGTGATTCACAATCATCTTTTTCGACCAATTGCAGGCTTTGTTTTGCCGTTCAAGCCAATGCCAGCCTGTAAATGATAAAAAGGATCCGCCCCTTGACCTCCGAATAACTTTAGCCAATAGTGATCGATTCAAATGATGATGGACACATTGGTTAGCCAATGAAACGCCGGTAAATAAATCCCAGCATACACCGCGGACTACTTGGCCTTCGGGGGGGAAATCTAGTTGGTTGGAAGACTTTACGATTTAATATTGATCCATATATAAGGCGCACTGTATTATAAGGCGCACGGTCAGCTTTTGAAAAAAATGAAGACTTTTAGGTGCGCCTTATAGTGTGGAAAATACGGTATTACTCACGAAACCTTATAGTATTTTGATTTTCAAGCCCACTCATGGAAGTATGGACGACTAGGCCATGCATTCATGGGTTATGTTAAATAACATGAGAAAAGGCAAATGCTGCTACGTATGGTATTTTGGCTTTGGCGACATCCGGTGGACGTTTTTAAAACTGCGAGACCTGTAGACACAAAACGAGGACAACAGGAAGGGTTGACTGATCTCAAATGTATCTCTTTCCCTTTTCTCTTTGTCTCCAGCTTGGTGTTATCATCTGCCCGAGTGCGGTAAGTCACCTTTATCCAAAGTCCACCACCTCTTACCGCGTTTCCGTCTTTGTATCGCTCGGAAGCAATTTGACTATCGCACCGAGACAACCCGGAAAAATACGAGAATTTTAGAAAAGGTTGATTCCGATTGTGAGCCAATGTGTGCGCCTGTGCGGTCTAGCGATCTGTCTTTCGTTCGGAGATGCAACAGCACCGACTGGTGGTGTGCCACGGGATTTTTTTCAATGGAAAAAAAATCGCTTTGGCTTGAAAAAGTAGACCCGGATTAGGACCCTAGGTGAAAACCGTTTGAACCCAATCGCGATTTGGGCCCACTTATAAAAGAAATCGAACGTCGACAATCATCAGTGATGTGGAGGAATTTTGGCCCATTCTTCTTTGCAAAATCAAATCGGCCATCTCCGAGGCTTTTCTAGCACGAACGACTCGATCGAGGTCACGTCACTGTCACGGTTGCCATGGCGCCCGATTGGTCCCTGCCGTGTGGCGCCGGGATCCGTCACGGTTGTCACGGCGCCCGATTGGCCCCGCCCATGGACGCCAGCTAAAATGAGTATACAGATTGCTCCTCGGAAGTACTTAAACACGATCCTTTGAGCTGTTAGTTGTCAGAGCGTCTGCCAAACTTCTGCTACACTCTGTTTTGACACGTCAAGCCCTGAGAATCTCCGTTTTTCCTGTGTTTTTGCTCTCGTTTTGCCAAGCCCTGCGAATCTCCGTTTTTTTTCCCGTGTTTTCGCTCGCGTTTTGTTCTCGCCCCGATCTGTTTGATTTTGACCACTCCCTCATTCCTTTCAATGTACAACGATCTCCGGATGGAGTGTGCGCTCATTCCTCTTCTCCCCAATAAACTGTGAGTAACGTTACGCGATTGGGTTCTGCTTCCTTCAGATTCAGATTCAGATTCAGATCTACTTTATTGTCATTCTAGTACACGTGTATACAGAACGAAATGTCGATGCATCTGACCCCCACAGTTTCCTTGAATGTACAGATATAAATAATGTTGTATTGTATTTTGGCTACGTATAGTATTTTACCATAGTGCCGATAGTGCAAGAAGAGTAGCTAACCAGATGCGCAAAATGGGCAGTCAGGTTAACAAGTCAGGTACACAGTAACATTAACACTGTAACAATAACGCTGTAATTACAATAGTGCAGAGAGCAATGTGCAAGGAGTGGCAAGCTATAAAAAAACTGCCAGTAGTGCAAAAAGTTAACTATATGTTAGATTGACCATTTAACAGTCTAATGGCCAGGGGGACTAGACTATTGCGGAGCCTGGTGGTCCTGCACCGCACACTGCAGAACCTCTTCCCAGAGGCTAGCAGAGTGAACAGTCCATGATGGGGGTTCCTGTTTCCTGTTCTGGTTCTTGACAGTCACAGCATCTCAATTGGATTTTAATCCAGACTTTGATTGATTGATTGGCTTGCTGCATGATCCGAGAGCGCTCGTGGACACCAATTGATAACCCTGCAAACTGCTGTCACCAAAGAATAGAAATGATAGTGTCACATTTGCTGAAAAGCATCTTGATGATCCTCAAAACCTTCTGTGGAGTAATGAGTCCAAAACGGACCATTTTGGAAAATGGTTACATCAAAATGGCACAGCAAGAATGGGACAAAATTCCTCCGCGGCGTTGTCCTGGTCCTGAGATAGCAAAGCATCCCCAGACCTCATATTGCCGCCACCATGCTCGACGGTCGGCATCTTTTTTTCAAGCTAGTAGTATTTTGGGAGTACTTCCATGGTGGTATTTTACAGTATTTTCCTTTTTTTTTCATTGTAGAATTTTTTGTAGTTTAATGGGTCGTAAATTTGTAAAATGACTGTAGTTTTATTTTTGTAATTTTTTTTCTGTATTTTAGCATTTCTTTAGTATATCTGTTGTTTTTTTGTTTGCGATTTTGAAGTATTTCTGTCGTCATATAGCTGTAGTTCGTAATATTTCGTTGTAGTATTTTTGCTCTCCATTTTAGTCATTTTTGTAGTATTTCTGGAATATTTTGATCTTTGTTAGAAATGATAGTGCCAAAAAGCATCTTGATTATCCTCAAAATCTTCTGTGGACTTATAAGTCAAAAACAAACCAGATAGCTTTTTTTTTTTTTTTTCAGGTTGTCTCTGCGCGATACAAAAAAACGAAAGCATCTTGATGATCCTCAAAACCTTCTGTGGACTGATGAGTCAAAAACGAACCAGATAGCTATTGTGTTTTTTTTTCGGGTTGTCTGCGCGATACGGAAAACGAAAGCATCTTGATTATCCTCAAAACCTTCTGTGGACTGATAAGTCAAAAACAAACCAGATAGCTTTTGGGTTTTTTTTCTTCGGGTTGTCTCTGCGCGATACGGAAAACGAAAGCATCTTGATTATTCTCAAAACCTTCTGTGGACTAATGAGTCAAAAACGAACCACATAGCTTTTGATATGTTTTTCGGGTTGTCTCTGCGCGATACGAAAAACGAAAGCATCTTGATGATCCTCAAAACGAAAAAGGCCGATTTTTCAATTTGTTTTTCGCACCGTTTGTTTTTCAGACTTCACAAGATGGCCGGTGATCGCGGCCCCATTTTGCAACGGCACCCGGCAGTCCCCCATTAACATCAACACTCTGGACGTGACGGAAGACGACTCTTTGACCGATTTTGTCTTCACCAATTTCGACAACGGGTCCTTGTTGAGTGACATCTCCAACACTGGAAAAACAGGTCAGAACCTCCTTAAAGGGACAGTGTGTGTGTTTTTAAAGCCTCCTAGTGGTCAAAATAAAGAATACCTCAATCTTGATTTCACTCAAACACCTAGAGGGAAGCTAAGACTCCCATCCATTTTTTTTTGTCTTTCTCATTATTCATTTCATTTTCTTTCTCTTATTTCCTCTTTTTCCTGGCTTTTTTCTTTTCCCTTTTTTCATATTATCCTTTCCTTTTACCCTTTTCCTCTTTTCCTTTCTTTTCTTTCCTTTTCCCTTTTGCTTGTTTTCCTTTTTTCTTTACTCCCCCACATTTTTCTCTTTTGAGCTTTTTTTGGTTTTCATTTTTCGTTTCATTTTCTTTCTCTTATTTCCTCTTTTTCCTGGCTTTTTTCTTTTCCCTTTTTTCATATTATCCTTTCCTTTTACCCTTTTCCTCTTTTCCTTTCTTTTCTTTCCTCTTCCCTTTTGCTCGTTTTCCTTTTTTCTTTACTCCCCCACATTTTTCTCTTTTGAGCTTTTTTTGGTTTTCATTTTTCATTTCATTTTCTTTCTCTTATTTCCTCTTTTTCCTGGCTTTTTTCTTTTCCCTTTCCCTTTTTTCATATTATCTTTCCTTTTACCCTTTTCCTTTTTTCCTTTCTTTTCTTTCCTCTTCTCTTTTGCTCGTTTTCATTTTTTCTTTACTTCCCCCCACATTTTTCTCTTTTGAGCTTTTTTTCGTTTTCATTTTTCCTTTCATTTTCTTTCTCTTATTTCCTCTTTTTCTTGGCTTTTTTCTTTTCTCTTTTTTCATATTATTCTTTCCTTTTACCCCCTTTCCTGTTTTCCTTTCTTTTCCTTCCTTTTCTCTTTCGCTTGTTTTCCTTTTGATGTACCTTTTTCCCCACATTTTTCTCTTTTGAGCCTTTTTCCTTTTTCTTTTCATTTTTATTTCATTTTCTTTCTCTAATTTCCTCTTTTCCCTGGCTTTTTTTCTTTTCCTTTTTTTCATATTATCCTTTCCTTTTACCCTTTTCCTTTCTTTTCTTTCCTTTTTTCTTTTGCTTGTTTTCATTTTTTCTTTACTTCCCCCCACATTTTTCACATTTTTTCTTTTGAGCTTTTTTCGTTTTCATTTTTCATTTCATTTTCTTTCTCTTATTTCCTTTTTTTCCAGCTTTTTCCTCATCCTTTTTTCATATTATCCTTTCCTCTTACCGTTTTCCTGTTTTCCTTTCTTTCCTTTTCTCTTTTGCTCCTTCTCTATTTTTCTCTACCTTTTCCCCCACATTTTTCTTTTTTCTTCTTTCTTTTCCTTTTTTTCTGTAACCTTTTTTTCCCTCGTTCTGCGAGGAAAGAAAACGATGCTGTGTTTTGGTCACTGAGTCTCCTTAGTTTGTATTTTTCCTTGTGCTTTTAAAACAGGAATAAAACAGTCAAGCCATCAATACAAAATAAAATCAAAGTCGTGTGAAACAAGGGGGCGCTGTTTGCGGCAGATAATTATGAATAGTCTTTCGAGTACAGATTTGAAGGTGGACTAGGTGGCTATATTCTGAAACTCAGGCGAGAGTGAGTTCCAGAGCTGGGGGGGCAGAGCGGCCGAAAGCTCTGCTCCCCGCGGAGGGTGCGGGACGGCGTGGCAATGTAAATGCCGATAGATCGCGATCTACCCGGTGATCTCTCGTGGTCGGATAAGACGCTATGTTCTTCTGAAATTCTGAATTTTAAGCCCGACCTGTTTCCGTTTTCAGTGCGAGTGGGCTTCCACCCCGGCGCAGGATTTTCAGGCGGCGGTTTCGCCGAACCCTACAGCAGCCTCCAGTTCCACTTGCATTGGGGGAACAGAAGCGGCGTTCCGGGGTCCGAGCACACCGTCAACGGGGTCCAATTCCCCATGGAGGTGAGTCGAGCATTCCCTCCGCTTTGGAAAGACCCTCCAGGGGTTTCCCAATTCCGTACAACTTTAGCCCATCGCGGCGCATTTGGGACAATCTTGCAATTTCCAGGGATGAAAGCCATCAATATTTTCAGCTTTCGCGGGGTCCGTGGCCAAATCGGGTATTGAAGCTTTGGACCGACCGCCCACTCCGAGCAGCCCAATCCAATCTTCTGTTTTCTACCAGCCGTTTTGCTTGTTTACAAATCGATGAATTGACATCGAGCAGCACGGCGGCGCAGTGGTTAGCGCGTGTGCGGCACAGTTCTGAGGTCGTGGGGATCTCCTGCGTGGGTTCAAATCCAGCTACCGGCCTTACTGTGCGGAGTTTGTATGTTCTCCCCGTGCTTGCGTGGGTTTCCTCCGGGCACTCCGGTTTCCTCCCACATTCCAAAAACATGCATTTCAGGTGGATTGGCCGGTCCAAATTGTCCCTAGGTGGGAATCAGCGGTCAGTTGTTTACCAACTGTAAGCAAGCTTGTCAGAGTTTGCATGTTCTCCCCGTGCTTGCGTGGGTTTCCTCCGGGCACTCCGGTTTCCTCCCACATTCCAAAAACATGCATTTCAGGTGAATTGGCCGCTCCAAATTGTCCCTAGGTGTGAATGAGCGAGTTGTCTGTCCCCGTGTGCCCTGCGATTGGCTGGCAACCAGTTCAGGGTGTCCCCTGCCCACTGCTCCAGCCACCCCGCGACCCTAATAAGGATAAGCGGTACAGCTAATGAGATGAAATGAGAATTGACATCGTATTCATCCTTTGAAAAGATTAACATTAATAATACAATCTCTCTGTGACATATATGAGATGTCTATGTACTGTCCCTTTAAAAAAAAACATTGATCGGTAATCTTCAATTCTAAAAAAAAAATTCCAAGGAATAAGAAAAAAAAATGACTGGATGGTTTGACCTGATGCCATCATTAATTCTACATTTTAGGACTGAGGTGTGCAGGAAATCATAATCCTCACTCTCACCATCGCCCTCTGCCATGAGGCAGGAGAATTGCGCGCCTCACTCTGGTTTAGATATGTTATATATGAATTGCTTGAATAGTATTTATAATCTAATGTGAAAATGGAGTGATTTTGAGGTTAAATGAGAAAGAAAATATATATTATTAATTGATACCTTCGGAATGGTTTCCTTCTAGGATGACAGGTGAGGCACAGCCTCACTTGCCTCACCTATCCGCCTGTCACATTAGCCGGATCTAGGTTTTTCGGATGTTATTCTCAAAAAAAAAAATCAAAATCCATATTACTATTTGATCATTTTGGAATTTGGATTTCTTTCCAGGATGACAGGTGAGGCACAGTCTCACTTGCCTCACCTGTCTCCCTCTGAAAAGATGTCTGAGGTCTTTGTCTTTGTGCCGGCAGTTCCACATTGTGAGCATCAAGTCCAGTTTCAACGGCAACACCACGTTGGCGCTGGCGGACCCCGAAGGAGCTTCGGCGCTCGGATTCCTTATCGAGGTGGGCGGGGGGGGTGAAAACTTATGAAAACTGGGGGCCCGGAACTAGAAACCCATTCGATTTTTCCCACTTAGGAATAAATATACATCTCATATCGTGTAATATTTCCGCAGGGATTTTTTTAATTCATGTAGCTAGATAGATACCAGCCCTGCGATTGGCTGGCAACCAGTTCAGGGTGTCCCCTGCCCAGTACCCGGAGATGGCTGGGATGGGCTCCAGCCCCCCTGCGACCCTAATGAGGATAAGCGGTACGGCTAATGAGAGATGAGAGATAGATATCATCCAGACCGGGCCCACCGATGGTTTGAATCCGGCCCGCGAGACAACAGTGAGAGAAGCGCAAGAGGAAAATGAGCTGTTGTTTGAAATATTTCCACCGGATGTCACCAAAGCCAGTTAACGCTTGTGGTCGTATTTCTCCATTTTTTTCTGACTCACTTCTTTTTTTATTCATTTCTCCCTCTTTTTCTTTCTCCTGTTCATTCTCTCTTTCTCTCTCTTTTTCCTGTATTTCTCTCTCACTCTTTAACTCTTTCTTTTTCTCTGTCTTGCTCTCTTTCTATTTTCTTTCTCTCCTTTACACTTGAATTCTCTTTCTTTCTATTTTTCTCTTTCTTTCTCGCCCTCTTTCTTTCTCTTTTTAGATCTCTCTCTCTCTCTCTCACCTCACTTTATCTCTTTTTCTCCTGCTGAGTGTTTTTCTTTCTGTGGTTTCACTTCTCTTATTCTTTTTATCTTCCTCTTTTTTTCACTTTCTTTTTATCTCTATATTCATTTCCCCCTTCTATCTCTAATCTGCTCTCTCTTTTTTTCTCAACTTACTCGTCCGGCCCTCGTGAGATTTTTTTATAGAATTTGTGGCCCCCAGCTAAAACCAGTTTGACACCCCTGCCATAGAGATACCATACATACCATAGATACCATAGATACTGTAGATGGATGTCTAGATAGATACATACCATAGATAGATACTTTCTTCGACCATCCTGGTTTGTGAGGTTTGTTTTTTTTGTTTGTGAAAAGTATTATCGTTTTCGATCATTTGTTTGTTACTTTGTTCCTTTGTTTTTCATGGTGTTTTCTAGCACCCTATCCTGGTTTGTGAGGTTTGTTTTTTTTGTTTGTGAAAAGTATTATCGTTTTCGATCACTAGTTAGTTTGTTACTTTGTTCCTTTGTTTTTCATGGTGTTTTCTAGCACCCTATCCCGGTTTGTGAGAATTTTTAAAATTTTTTTTTAAATGTTATTATCGTTTTTGATCAATAGTTTGTTTGTTACTTTGTTCCTTTGTTTTTCATGGTGTTTTCTAGCACCTTATCCCGGTTTGTGAGGTTTTTTTGGGGGTTTTTTTGTGAAAATTATTATCGTTTTCGATCACTAGTTTGTTTGTTACTTTGTTCCTTTGTTTTTCATGGTGTTTTCTAGCACCCTATGCCGGTTTGTGAGAATTTTTTTATTTTTTTTGAAATGTTATCGTTTTTGATCACTAGTTTGTTTGTTACTTTGTTCCTTTGTTTTTCATGGTGTTTTCTAGCACCCTATCCCGGTTTGTGGGAATTTTTTTATTTTTTTTTTAAATGTTATTATCGTTTTTGATCATTAGTTTGTTTGTTACTTTGTTCCTTTGTTTTTCATGGTGTTTTCTAGCACCCTATCCCGGTTTGTGAGGTTTGGTTTTTTTGTTTTGAAACGTTATTATCGTTTTTGATCACTAGTTTGTTTGTTACTTTGTTCCTTTGTTTTTCATAGCGTTTTCCAGCACCCCAGCCTCCGCTTTTGCTTCCCTGCATTCGGAAATCCGAACAAGCTTTTTGGAATAGACATACGAGGAAAAACTGGAATTGCCCTAAAATATATAGGTGGTAGTCCTATTTTGAGGATTTTCGCTTCGTGGGTGGGATTACAAAGCCTGCAGAGCTCTAAGTGACCCACCTTGGTTTTGAAGTGCCACTCGAATCCCATTAAATGTAAAGTTTTTGACCCACGTAGGCGGATCCAGATACGACAGGTCAACCCGCCAGCTGGAAGGCCCTCGTGGATCACTTGGAGTTAATCACTCTCCAAGGTGAGGCGCCCAAACTCCGTCCCATTCCCCCGATTTTCAGTCCTTTTGAGCAAAAATGTCCAAACAGGTGACCAAGCCCCGGTGAGCGGGCCACTCAGTCTGGACGATTTGTTGGCGGGAACGGACCGATCGCAATATTATCGCTACATGGGCTCGCTGACCACCCCGGGCTGCTTCGAGATCGTGGTCTGGACCGTCTTTAAGGAGCCCCTCAGGGTCAGCTCCGACCTGGTGAGTTTTTCACCCGAAAAGGACTTTCGTTACTCCGTCACACCCTAGATCACGGGCGTCAAACGGGCGGCCCCGCTAAGGGATTGAATCCGGCCCGCCAGTCGACACTCAGAGAAGCGCAAGAGAAAAACCAGCTGCGGGTTGAAATATGTCTACTCGATGTTGCCAAAGCCAGATGCCTCTCATAAAGACACTGTACTTGCATTTTTTTTTCTCTCTCTCTCTCTCTCTCTGTCTCTCTGTCTCTCTGTCTCTCTCTCTGGCTCTTTGTCTCTCTCTCTCTCTCTGGCTCTCTGTCTCTCTCTCTGGCTCTCTGTCTCTCTCTCTGGCTCTCTCTCTCTCTCTCTCTCTGTCTCTCTCTCTGGCTCTTTGTCTCTCTCTCTCTCTGGCTCTCTGTCTCTCTCTCTGGCTCTCTGTCTCTCTCTCTGGCTCTCTGTCTCTCTCTCTGGCTCTCTCTCTCTCTCTGTCTCTCTCTCTCTCTCTGTCTCTCTCTCTCTCTCTCTGGCTCTCTCTCTCTCTCTCTGGCTCTCTCTCTCTCTCTCTCTCTGGCTCTCTCTCTCTCTCTCTCTCTTTCAGGCTCTCTCTCTCTCTCTCTCTCTCGCTGTCTCGATCTGTCTCTCTCTCTCTCTCTGTCTCTCTCTCTCTCTGGCTCTCTCTTTGTCTCTCTCTCTCTCTGTCTCTCTCTGTCTCTCTCTCTCTTTCTCTTTCTCTCTCTCTCTCTCTCTCTTTCTATCTTTCTCTCTCTCTCTTTTCCACCCCTTTTCTTCCACTCTCTGTCTTTGTCTTTTTCACTCTCTGTGTCTCTTTTTCTCTTCCTTTGTTGCTCTTTCTTTCTCTCTCTCTCCTTTTCTATTTAACTTTTTTTGCTTAACTTCCTTTTTTCCTTTTTCTCTCTCTCTTCCTACACTTCACGCTTTCTTTTGTCTTTTCTCTCCTTCTGTCTTTCTATTTCTCTTTGGTTTTCTTTCTTCCTCTCCCTTTCTTTTCCCCCTCTCTAATGACTTTTTATCTCTTTTGTTTCTCACGCTCTCTCCCTCTCTTTTTCTTTCTGTATCCCGCCCTCTCTCCTTTCTTCCTCCCTCTTTCTCTTATTTCTTTATCTCTTTTTCTTTCTTTTTAATCAACATGTTCATTGACCAATTTCAACATTCGTTCTGTACACACGGTCCAGTGTTTTTCCTCGGTTGTTCAGTCCACGTATTGAATGAATTTGAAATGTACAGTCCTTAAGCATGCCTGATTAAAGTTTCCAGCGATGATAAAAGCTCCGTTCGGGGTATGCAGGCTGCTGTTTATTGATAGCAGAGGGCAGGAGATTTAGCGCTATGCTAATGTTAACGTAAACAGCTTCCACAATGACCACAGTTAGCTCTCTCGGTAGATAGAAGGGTCTACACGATACCGCCAGAAATTCTATATCAAGTGAGCAGTGTATGTCAATGATTCGGCTGTTATTGCAGCGCATAGTCCCCCTTCCCTTGTTTTTTCTCGGTCGTGCGTCCTGCAGCTGAGACTCCGTGATGACAAAAATACTGCAATTCCGGACAAAGCTGTTGGTGGCGATCCGCAGCTCAAATTCACTCATTTTGTAGACGATGGATCTGGCTTTGGTCAGGGACATTTAGCCTAGGCCCGACCGGCAGCTTTTTCTCCGTCGTTGTTAGCAGGCACATCAACCGGGGAGATCCGGTGGTCTCTGTATATCCCTCGGGATCTTGTGCACGTTATTGTAGTCGTAAAAGGAGTCGAAGGGAAAATATGAGGGATAAAAGAACACTGAAAAACAAAAGATGAACCGGAGACCATGAACCCGCTGCGCTCGCGCGCGCCGCCATCTTCTTCACGCACAAAGCGTAAAGTTACATTACACTTGAGTCTTCCTCGACACATATATCCCATCCTTACCTTTACTGCCCGGGCGCCCCCTGGCGGCCGTTGGGGAAAAAAACGCATCAATAAGTCTGGAGCTGAAAATGGACTAACGTCTCTCTTGTCCTCCCCAGATCGACAGGTTCAGCACCATGCTGCATATCGGTAACACGACCGACTCGCCAGTGATGGTCAACGTGTTCAGGGGAGTCCAGTCCCCGCAACCGGTCTCGGTCCGTCCTTCGGATCCCGGACCCGGCGACAACTTCAGTCACGCGGCCGGCACTTGCGCCTCGCTGGGCCTGCTGGCGATGGGCCTCCTGATCGGCGCCTTCTTCTAAAACCAACACTTTGTGAACTGTTTTTTCTTCCGACGTGCGCCTGTAATTTACGATATCCAATGAATGCAACATAACGTCTCAGAGACCTCACATCCGGTGCTTCGTAAGCCTGGTGGGCCACCAGCTTTTTTTGTTGGTATCGACG
This sequence comes from Urocampus carinirostris, assembly GCF_059441175.1. Taxonomy (NCBI): domain Eukaryota; kingdom Metazoa; phylum Chordata; class Actinopteri; order Syngnathiformes; family Syngnathidae; genus Urocampus; species Urocampus carinirostris. The sequence continues at coordinate 28,933,830 of NC_142367.1, forward strand.
AATAGTCACCATCGAATACCTTGCGTTATCCATTCTGCGCTTAAGCCACAAAAAACTGAACCGTCCCGAGTCGTCCCACAAAGGGTCGAATTACTGATACAATTGCAGAGCACGGATACCAAAAGTAAACGCTTAAAAGCTCGGAACAAACTCACGGATCTCTACCGATACTCGTATGGAATATTGATACTACCAGTATCTTTTAGTACACACCTAAATCCTGTGGGCACCAATTGATAACCCTGCCTTCTCCTTCGTGATCTACCGGTAGACCCCAGAATCCATGTCCTGGTCCTGAGGTAGCAAAGCATCCCCAGACCATCACATTGCCGAAAAGCATCTTGATTATCCTCAAAACCTTCTGTAGACTAATGAGTCAAAAACGCACCATTTTGGAAGGTGACATGAAAATGGCACAGTAAGAATGGGACAAAATTCCTCCTCTGCGTCAACGTTTGATTTCAGTTATGGCTGCCAAAGGTGACCAAAAGGGTAGTACCTTTCGTACACACCTAAATCCTCAAACCCAACTCATGAATCTCTAGTGATACTAAAACAGTACTATTACTAGAAGTAGATTTAGTAGACACACCTCTCCCAACTCACGAGTCTGTACTGATCCTAATACCGACTACTGATACCAGCGATTATTTGACGGACACCAAAATCAACACCCTCTAAAAGCGATAATTGAGATAAACCCCGACATATGCTAAAAGGAATCGGTGAGCATTGATAGCAGGTATCGCTCTTGAGTGCAGATACCAGCCTTATTATAAGGACCGGGTACTTGTGACGTGATACTAAATCGTGTAAGGTTTTAACATTTATTAAACTAAAATCTGACTCCTAATTCCTTACAGTTGGCGCATATTCAGAAGTCGGAGGAGTTATCGAGCTGAGTATAGTCCACATATTAATTTACTAGCCGAATCCAAGAGTTGAACACATCTTTCTTCCTTGCCACATTACAATCGTGCGGGCTTCCGAGTTGCCCACTTTTGTGACACACGGCGATCAAATGTCCAGCCCCGTGACCAAGCCTCTGGCTGATTGGTCTGCGCCGTATTGATGCAATGATCCCAATCGTCCTTAAACTGAAATCTGACTCCTAATTCCTTACAGTTGGCGCATATTCAGAAGTCGGAGAACTTTTTGAGCCGAGTATAGTCCACGTATTAATTTATTAGCCGAATCAAAGAGTTGAACACATCTTTCTTCATTGCCACATTACAATCGTGCGGGCTTCCGAGTTGCCCACTTTTGTGACACACGGCGATCAAATGTCCAGCCCCATGACCAAGCCTCTGGCTGATTGGTCTGCGCCGTATTGATGCAACGATCCCAATCGTCCTTCGAAGCATTGGGAGAAGGGTGATAGGTCATCGCCCTTGCCCCCAGGCGAGGTGATAAGCCATTGTTATCTACAGAAACAGAAACCAAAGACACATTCCAAAGCACAGGCATTTAAAAAGTTCCACTCAAGGCTGAGGATCAAACTGAGGATAAGTATTTTGAGTAGTAGTTGAATAAAACGACGTATAACTAGTATATAACTTCAATAGACTGTTATCTCCTTTGCCGTTTTAAATTGAGGAAGTCCAATTTTGGAATTTTTGGAATTTGTATCCAGTATCTTTGGCTACCGTATTTTCCGCACTATAAGGCACACCTAAAAGTCTTTTTTTTAAAAGCTGACCATGCGCCTTATAATCCGGTGCGCCTTATCTATGGAAGATATAGGACCAAAAACTATTTTTGGGGGGTGCGCCCTATAACCCGGTGCGCCCTATAGTGCGGAAAATACGGTAATTGTAGGTGGGGGGGGGGGGGGGTAGTATCGGTCGCAGATGAGTATCCCTATATTCCGTAAGCATATTTTGACCTTAAATGACGTGAAATTGTCATTTTAAATCCCTAATAGCATTTTATGTACCGGTATCGAAGGGCGTTGCGATACCAACAAATGCGAGAGACCTTGTTTGACGATTTTAACCATAACTGACCTACCTACGTATACAATGTCCGATTTGTATATTTGCTATTTATGATCTTAAAGTGATTTGCACATGTATGAGAGCTGTTGTCGAGCGTATTCGCTGAAGAAAACGATGAAGGTTAATAACGTACTCGAGTCGGCCGGACTCACAGTAATGAAGTCGAATCGCGTTCCAGTTTGTGTTTGTGTTTTGTTTTATCCGTCTGATCCGAATCACTACTGAAATTGTCAATAAATATGTGCTTACTTTTGGAGTAAAATCTGGTTTGGTATGTGTTTTAATCGATCTCCATCCATCCATCTATCCATGATCTGCACCGCTTCTCCTCAGTAGGGTCACGGGGGTGCTGGAGCACATCCCAGCTATCTTTGGGCAGGGGGACACCCTGAACTGGTTGCCAGCCAGTCGCAGGGCACACGGGGACAGACAATTCGCTCGCTCATTCATTTCGGTTAGGCCAATCAACCTGAAATGCATGTTTTTGGAATGTGGGAGGAAACCGGAGTGGCCGGAGGAAACCCAGGTGAGCACAGGGAGAACATGCAAACTCCACACAGGATTAAAAACAATTTTCTGGGTTTTTTTTCTCAATATTTTGTCCTTCACTGAGACTTAATCGTGTTTATCAACTCTGCAGACTGGAAAGAGACTGTACCCCTTATCCTCAGTAGGGTCGCAGGGGCTCTGGAGCCCATCCTAGCTATCTTGGGGCAGTGGGCAGGGGACGCCCTCAACTGGTCACAGGGCACACAGGGACAGACAATTCACTCGCTCAATCGCACCCAGGGACAATTTGGAGCGGCCAATTAACCTGAAACGCATCTTTTTGGAATGTGGGAGGAAACCCACGCAAGCACAGGGAGAACATGCAAACTCCGCACAGGAGGTTCCATCTCATGACCTCAGAACTGTACCGCACACGCGCTCATCACTGCGCCGCCGTGCTGCCACCATTAAAAACCTTTTAAATACAATTTTAATCGCGCAAAGTGATCCTTACTTTTACAAAACACACCTGTAATTGTATCTCACTGGAAGAAAAAGACTCTCTGGGAAATCACGATGTCTTTGTTGATGAATACACCGGGTGAACTTCAACTTCAACACCTCCGTTTGTTTTACGAGCGGGTGTCATGATTGCCGATTGAGCCCACCTGCGACGGCGTCATTGGCGCCAACAGCCCGGACAGCCGATTGGCTGTTACTCTCTTTTTAAACCCCCGGCTTCCAAGAGGAAGCCGTCAGATCGTTTTGCAAACTCTTGCCTTCAGCTCGGTAAGCCTTTCCGTCCGACTCCATTTCTGCCCTGCTTTTTTCTGCCTGATCTTTGTTGCCGACCTGTTTCCGGACCTGACGACGCCCCGTTCTGCCTGCCTGGTACCTGATCTGTTCTGACCAGTTACCTGCCCGTCTCCCGCTACCGACCTCGCTTACGAACTCGACACCGCCTTTGATCTCCAGTCCCGGCCAACGACTTGCTATTTCTGCCTGTCTCCGATCCTCCTCGCCAGACAGGGAAGTTCCACTTCCGCACCGCTCGCTCCTTTTGCCCGTCAGCCAATCGGATCGTGGAGGCAAGCCTCACTCTCCCTCTTTTTCAACAAAAACGGAGAAAACGAGCGCTATCGGGTCCCGTCTCCGTTCCTGGTCTGTGACAGCGGGTGTGATCAGAAACCATTTCAAACCTGTTCTCTCTGAACGCTTACTTAGACATTCCTTCGTACTAAAGGTCGTAAAACGAGAGCTGAACGATTGCTGCTTGAGCAAAGATAATATTGCTCACTTTTGTTTGACATTGTAAGAAAACGATGTACGAATTGGGTTGTTTGCGGCAACATTTTGCTGTTTTGAAAAAAATACATATTTTTACATACGCATTGTGTTACTTTTTTCTTTTTGTTCTCTATTTACTTTTTTCCTTCATTTCTTTTTCTTATTTTCTGTCTTTTTTATACATTTTTCCTTCTTTTTTTCTCTTCCTTTTCTTTCTTTTTTTTCCTCAGCTTTTCACTACTTTTTCATTTTTTTCTTTTTTTCTTTATTGTTCTATTCCCCCCTTCCTTTAAGTCATTTTGTGCACAATTCAACATCATATTTGGTCATGTTGGGATTAAAGAAGCAAAAACAACCTGAAGAGCCGTTTGTGACCCGAAAGAGCCGGTTCTCTTTAGTGAGCCGAGCCGAAGAAGCCGGTTCTCGAAAAACTCTACTAACTTGACTCAACTTCGTTCTACTTCGACCTTGATTTCAAAATACCGCATTTAGAACACAGCGTCAGGGGAACCCGTGTGTTTTGACCTTCATGCACTGTCACTTTGACTTAATTCGCTTTTTAATTAGTAATTTTCCGCCCTGATTTTTGTGCGCTGGCTAGATTTTCTTGTGAGCTGAGAATGTGCAGGCAGTGCCCGAGGGAACACCGGTCAGACCAGTTGAGAACCACTGAAATCGCTCGTTTTTCGGGGTTCAGTGGGTACCCGTAGTAGCAAGATGGCGGCCAATGACAGCTCCTTCGACATGTTTTGTCAAATAAATACACATTTCTTTTCCTGTTTGTTTTTAAAAAGGAACGTTTATATAATAGCTCGTATTTTTCCCTAATTTTCAAATGCACATGGTTTTTGATTCGTGTATGACGTTCACCCTTAGGCGGCGCTAAATAAAACACAATTTCCGATAGGATACAGAGAATTATCGATGGCGAGAGTCATCTTCCGGTTTGAATGAGGAATTCCCTCACGACTAATAAAATAAACAGTAGGAAGCTGTTGCTAGGTAACGATGGAGAGGATCCAATGAGGTCGCAGCGACATCGGTGAGGGCTGTCGGGATTGGCCGGGGCGGAGCTTGGGGGCGGGACGGGACACTGGAGCCAATCCACGGCCGTGGATTTGGGGTCCACCGCGTCTTGGTTCATGCCTCCGCTCTTCAGCACCCAATAGTGATTGTCCTTGAAAAAGTAGGCGTCGCCTAAGGGGGGAAAGAGAGCCCTGTGATTGGTTGGATGCTTAAAGGTGCAGCGTGTGAAATTTTGTGAACTTTATTCGGTAAAAAACTTCTAAGTATGAATTCTGATTTGTGACCGATATAAAAATGAACCTTGTTATGATAGCTCATATATTTTTGCCTATTATTCAACTCAATGTTTCGGTTTTACTGAATAACAGTTTTTTTGTACCACTAGGGGGGACACTCAATATTACACACTGTCCCTTTATTAAGAATGATTGAATGCCCTCATCTTAGTGGATGTCAGCTTTTTACATCATTTCCTTGGCAGTTTTGAATTTGAAGTATGTGTTTGCTTAAAAAATATTCTAAATTCGGATCACGATTATTTTATCCCATTTTAAATTCTTTTTTCTTGATTACGGTATTTTTTTAGACAATATGGCGCACCTGATTATAAGCCACACCCTCTAAATCTCCCTTTATAAAATGCACATTTGCTTAGAAAACTAAAACCAGAGTAAAAGTGAGTGAATTATTTAAAAACAACCAGAAAATTGAATAGTATTGATAATCGTCACGGTTGCCATGGCGTCCAATTGGCCCCGCCCATGTGGCGCCAGCTGCGGTTCATTGACAGATTGGCTTTCCGTCTATTTAAGTGCAGTGTTCTCCCTATCCGTTTGTCAGTCCGTCAACGACTCTCTGCCCCGCGAGATGTGGGTTCTGACTCGGTCCTGTTTTCTTGTTGGTATTTCCTGTCCGGTATTGTTCCCGTTTATTTTGTCCTGTTTAATATCGGTTTCCGGTTTCGTTCCTGTCTATTTTTTGTCCTGTTTATTATTCTGTCCAGTTTTCGCTCACCTCTAGTTTGTCCTGTTTCATTTCGATATCCTTTTTCATTATCAATCCTGTCCGGTATCGACCCCATCTGTCTGATATTAACTCGGGTAATTGGTACCGATCTCGTCGGCCTCTGGCTTCCTGTCTTTGCACGCCAGACCGCTGCCTAACGCGCATGACTCCCCGTTTCCCGTAAAATCTAAGGCTTGTGTGAGAACGTCACGCGTTTGGGTCCTGATCCTGTTGCGGTTCTTGACGGATAATAATATATCATTAATCTATATCATTAATAATATAGAAGATAATTAATTGGAAGAATGCTATTTAAATGAGTTTGATTCATTCATAAATGGTTACTGAATTTTTTTGTGATTATAAATTTAGCGTATTCCTGTCTATAAAGCATACAGGATTATTCAGTGCACTTTTGAATTTCTGAGAAATGTTGGGTTTTAGGTGCATCTCAGAAAATATTTTATTTTAAATATTAAATAACTATGAATATTATTATTATTAAATATGAAATATTTTATTCGGCCCGTTTGCAGAGCCCCACCCCCAAAAACAACAACAAGAAATGGAACTATAGTACAATAATATAATAAAATAATAATAATAAAAGAGGTGAACAAAGACAAAAATGATGGAGAATATTATTATCACTCGTATATGATATATGGTTATTTTATGATATTTTTTGACGGATTTTTTTTTTTTTTTACCATTTTGAGTGATTTTGAGTCGTGAACTAGTGTTTTTTGGGTTTAAAATAATTCCCAAAATTTTGAATATGATAAATAACTATTTATTCAGTGGTAAATTTCTCGTTCAGTATTGAACCTCATCATTGTAGGATTTATTTTTTTCAAAATTGTTGAATTTTTATATTCTCTTGTGAAATAATACAATATGTATGTCATGATTTACTGTTGCTAAGAAAGTGATGCAGCGAGAGGCGTGCAATTCTCTTATCTCACGACAGAGGGCGATACTGAGACCGATGATTCTGATTTTGGTGCGTACTTCCGCCCCAAACAGTAGAATTAGAAATAGTATGAGCAATCTAAAAGCCGTCCAATATTTATTTTCTTATATATTATTTTTTTCGTCATATTTTTTGATTTTAGTCAAAAGGAGCAGCGCAAATACTTCATTTATAGGTTAAGGTAAGACTATAAAAACGTTTTTTTTCTGTACTACGTCATTAATTGATTTCGTGTTCTGCCAATTAAGATCATTTAAAAACACCAAATCTAAGCGCCTCAATGGCTGACTTTTGAAATAAGTGTTCAAGTTTCATCCACATTCCTTCTATAACAAGGGTGACAAAACCCTATTAACAATCTCAGAAGAAGTGTGCCTTGGCTGGAGGGTTGGGGGTCTTTTCAGAGGCTCGCAATTCAATTAGGATTCAGGGATGTAAGATTTAATGATTAAAAATTTTTTTCTGGGTTTTTTCCTCAATATTGTTTCCTTTGCTGAGACTTAATCATGTTTATTAACTCTGCAGACTGGAAAAAGACTGTACCCCTTATCCTCAGTAGGGTCGCGGGGGCTCTGGAGCCCATCCTAGCTATCTTGGGGCAGTGGGCAGGGGACGCCTAGTCACAGGGCACACAGGGACAGACAAATCACTCAATCGCACCTAGGGACAATTTGGACCGGTCAATTAACCTGAAACGAATGTTTTTGGAATGTGGGAGGAAACCCACGCAAGCGCGGGAAGAACATGCAAACTCCGCACAGGAGGTTCCATCTCATGACCTCAGAACTGTGCCGCGCACGGGCTAACCGCCGCGTCGCCGTGCTGCCCACTAATATTTCATCCCAACACTAAATCAAAGGATTGTTTTAATAATTTAATAATAATTCAAAAGTTTTATTTTACTTTTTAAAATGTTTTAATGAGAATGTTTACCTGGATATGGGAACTTCACTATTTAAATTTCACATCTATTATAGAAGGAGGCAGCACGGTGGGGCAGTGGTTAGCGCATGCTCATGTCATGGGAACCTCCTGCGTGGATTCAAATCCAGCTCCAGACTTCCTGTGCGGAGTTTGTATGTTCTCCCCGTGCTTGCGTGGGTTTCCTCCGGGCACTCCGGTTTCCTCCCACATTCCAAAAACATGCATGTCAGGTTAAATGGCCAGTCCAAATTGTTCCTAGGTGGGAATGAGCAAGTACAGTTCTGAGGTCATGAGATCGAACCTCCTGTGCGGAGTTTGCATGTTCTCCCCGTGCTTGCCTGGGTTTCCTCCGGGCACTCCGGTTTCCTCACTCGTTCCAAAAACATGCATGTCAGGTGAATTGGCCGGTCCAAATTGTCCCTAGGTGTGAATGAGCCGTCGGTTGTTTACTAATTGTAAGCAAGCTTGTCAGAGTTTGCATGTTCTCCCTGTGTTTGTGTGGGTTTCCTCTGGGCACTCCGGTTTCCTCCCACATTCCAAAAACATGCATGTCAGGTTCATTGGCCGATCCAAATTGTCCCTAGGTGTGAATGAGCCAGTGAGTTGTCTGTCCCCGTGTGCCCTGCGATTGACTGGCAACCGGTTCAGGGTGTCCCCCCGCCCACTGCCCGATGATTGCGGGGATGGGCTCCAGCACCCCCGCAACCCTACTGAGGATAAGCGGTGCAGCTAATGAGATGAGATGAGATGAGATCTATTATAGAAGGAAGCTAAAAATACACCTGGTGCTATTCGGGATAGGTTTCCTCAATGTTCTCTGTAAGTTAGTAAGTGAGCGACCTTGTTTCGTACACTTTAAAGGGACAGCGTGTATACTTTGACCACTAGATGTCGCTTGATTGCGTAACACCGACGTGGTGGTCCCTAAGGACGCTTGAGGCCCGTTCTGAAAACAGCTCACCGGTGCCGGGTCATTGTGATTTTTCTAGCAAACTGATTGAAATCTACCGGTACTTCCAACAATTCACCATGTCATCACATAGTGACAACATCCGTTGTTATTTGAAAAATTCAAATGAATACATTTCAGTTCATGGGATTTATGGACAAAAAAAACAAATGGATTCAAATAATACACATTGTCCCTTTAGTGCACAGGTGTCAAACTGCCGGCCCGCGGGCCAGATAAGGCCCGCTAAGGGATTGAATCTGGCCTGCGAGACAAAGCTGAGGGAAGCGCAAGAGAAAAACGAGCTGCAGGTTGAAATATGTCCTCTTGATGTTGCCAAAGCCAGGTGCCTCTTACAAACGCTGTACTTGTATTTCTTTCTTTCTCTCTCTTTCACTCTCTCTCTCATCCTCCCTTCTTCTCTCACCTATCTCTCTCTCTTTCACTCGCTCCGTCTCTCTATTTCTTTCTTTGTTCCTCTTCTTCTCTGTCTTTTTACTTTCTTTGGCTCTCTTTTCCTTTTCTGTTTTTTCTCTCTCTCTTGCATCCCCCTCTTTCTCCCCTTCTCTCTTTCTATTTGGATTTCTTTTTCTCTCTCTTTCTTTCCCCCTCTTTCACAATTTCTTTTTTCTCTTTTGTTTCTCATATTATCTCTCTCTTTTTTTACCTCTCTCTTTTTCTTTCTCCCTTTCTCTTTTTTATTTGTCCCACCCTCTCTCTTTTTCTCTCCCTCTTTTTCTCTTATTTCGTTCTCTCTTTTCTTTCTCCTCAATCTATTAGTCTTTTATTCTTTCTTTTTCTTTCTTTCTTTTTTTCTTTCTCCATTTCCTTCTCTCTTTCTTTCTTTTTTTCTTTCTGTCCATTTCATTCTTCCTTCCTCATTAGTCCGGCCCCTGAGAGAATGTTTGTTCTGTGGTGTGGCCCCCGAGTTAAAATGAGTTTGACACCACTGCTTTAGTGTAAGTAAAGCCCATGCAAATTACAGATTCATTTCTAGTTTTTGAGTTTTTCCTTGCCCTCATGTTGGTTCCAGATCAGGGGATGGCGTAATAATAGTCTGAAAAAACAGTTAAACAGCTACTGTCGCCCCCGAGTTGAAAAGTATAATTGGGAACAATGGACTGTTTTTAGGGCAGCAGGGCAGCACAGTTCTGAGGTCATGAGATCGAACCCCCTGTGTGGAGTTTGCATGTTCTCCCAGTGCTTGTTTGGGTTTCCTCCAGGCACTCAGGTTTCCACCCATGAGCGAGTGAGTGTGTGGCCTGCGACTGGCAAGCAGTTGAGGCAGTAGCTCAGGAGGTGGAGCGCTCGTCTTGGGATCAAGGGATCCCGGTTCGAATCCCGGCTCCTCCGTGTTACATGTTGAAGTGTCTTTGGGTAAGACACTGAACCCCTAATACCCCCAATAAGCACCTTACATGGCTGCAAGGCCGCTATTGGGAAATGTTGAGCACATTGTAAAGCGCTTTGGGAAGTCATTGACTTATAAATGGCAGCAGATACAGGCTTTGGCGACATCCGGTGGATATATTAAAAACTGCAAGTCTTGCAGCTCATTGTTCTCTCGTGCTTCTCTCGGCATTGTCTCGCAGGCCGGGTTACAGGGATTGGTTGGCCGAAAACGGCCCACGGGCTTCAGTTTGAGCACCCTGTCCCAAACACGTTATCTCTAGTATGCGAAATATGAGTCTTGTGATTTGAAGTCTGCAGGAATGCGACATCACAGTACAAAGTGTATCGTTTGTCATCTTACAGTATCGGATGAAAAGATCCCATCCGGATACCGGACACGTCTCGGCCACGGCGCCACCCGGAAACATTCTTTAGCGCGAGGGTGTCAAACTCGTTCGAGCCCGGGGGCCACACGATAGAACAAAGATTCTCTCGGGGGCCGGTTTAGTAGATTGGAGAGAAAGAAAAAAAAAGAGAGAAAGAAATAAGAGAAAGATAGGGAGAGAAAGGTAGAGAGGGTGGGACAAAATAGAGAAAGAGAGACACAAAAAGAGAGAGAGAGAGTGAGAAACACGAGATCAAAACAGAAATAGTGAGAGTGAGAAAGAATGAAATCCAAAGAGAAATAGAGAGAAAAAGAGGAGAGAAGGAGAGAAATGAGAAAGACAGAAGGGGAAAGCAAGAGAGAGAGAGAAAGAGAGTAAAGGAAAAAATCAAGCGAGCAAAAGAAGGTAAAAAGACATGAAGAGGGACAAAAAGGAACAAAGAAAGTGAAAAAGAGAGAGAGATAGAGAGTGAGAGAAAAATAGAGGAAGAGAGAGAGAGAAAGAGAGAGAGCTATAGAAACGAGAGATAAAAACAGAAATAGTGAGAGGGGGGGAAAAGAAAAAGAGATATAGAGAGAAAAAGAGGAGAGAAGAGAGAAGGAGAGATGGAGAGAAAAGGGAAAGACAGAAGGGGAAAGCAAGAGAGAGAAAGAGAGTAAAGGAAAAAATGAAGAGAGCAAAATAAGGTAAAAAGACATAGAGAGAGACAAAAAGGAACAAAGAAAGAGAAAAAGAGAGAGAGAGAGAGAGCAAGAGAAAAATGGAGGAAGAGAGAGAGAGAGAGAGAGAGAGAGAGAGAGAGAGAGAGAGAGAGAGAGAGAGAGAGAGAGAGAGAGAGAGAGAGAGAAAGAGGGATTAGAGAGAGAGAAATACAAGTGCAGCGTTTGTGAGAGGCACCTGGCTTTGGCAAGTGGACCAATTTCAACCTGCAGCTTGTTTTTCTCTTGCGCTTCTCTGAGTGTTGTCTCGCGGGCCGGATCCAATCCCTTAACGGGCCTGATCCGGCCCGGGGGCTGCCTGTTTGACACCCCGCTTTAGCGCGAGAAGAATTTGGCTACGCTAAAACTCAAGATGGCCATAAGCGGTTTACCTTGGCCCCAGCTGATGATGTCATCCATGCGGGCGGGGACCCCGCTCCAGAGGCTGCTGTCGCGGGGGTACCCCGGCTCGGGCTCCTTGGTTCCCTGCCGGTCTCCGCGGCTCTCGTCGAACCTCCAGAACTCGCCTCGGCTGAACAAGTAAGTCTTCCCGTTGTGGGCCCACACGAAACCGGCGTCCACTTTGTCCACCGGGGCCCCGTTTTTGCGTTTCATGCCCCACTCCGACAGCGGACGAGGATAGCCGCTCATGGCCTGAGTGTCCTTGAAGACCCAGTACTGGGATCCTGTTTGGAAAAAACACAAAGATAGATAGATGTCTAGATAGATAGATAGATGTCTAGAATCTAGACTCTAGATAGATAGCTAGATGTCTAGATAGATAGATGTCTAGATAGATGTATAGATAAATAAATAGATTAGACGTATATATATTAGATAGATGGATAGACATATATTTATTAGATATATAGATATATCTAGATAGATAGATAGCTATGTGTCTAGATAGATAGATGTCTAGTTAGATAGATAGATGGATAGATATATGTCTAGATAGATATATGTCTAGATATCTAGATATATGTCTAGATAGATAGATGTCTAGATAGATAGATAGGTGTCTAGATAGATAGATGGATGTCTAGATGGATAGATAGATAGATAGATAGATAGATAGATGTCTAGATAGATAGTTTATTCATCCCCGTAGGGAAATTGACACTTCCAGCAGTATCCTCGTGTTGAAAAATAAAATAATAAAATAAAGATATAGAATACAAAAATACCCAATATAACGTGTTGATATAGAGTATTTAAATAGTGTTACATAAAATACACACTGTAATAAAAATAGGGTAAATGTGTAGGTGGGGTTTAATCTGGGCTTTTACTCCTTCCGGTGGAGTTAAAGAGCCTCATGGCATGAGGAAATGATGTCCATTTTTGGTTGGAAACATTGTCATAGGGGGCCTTGCCAGAATATTAATAAACTCTTCCTTTTTAGGGTTGGCGTTTGGACTGTATTTGAAAACAGGACTTTTCTTACTTTCACCATTTTCGGGCGACATTAGCAAAAATACAAAAGATGCGGTTACAAACTATGGTCTTGACTAGGCTTTGGGTTTCAAGTTGGGCTTTCAAATTGGGGAAAGTGATTCAAATGAGTGTTTCAAATTTGAGAAACTTTTTCAAACCAGGTTTTTGAACTTGGGATAGAAGATTGAACTATTCAGGATAGAGTTTGAAATGAGGGTTCTCATTTGAGGATCCTTATTTAAATTAGGAGTTTCATCAAGGAATAGGGGTTTAAACTAGGGCTTTGAATTAAGGTTTTAAATGAAGATTGGGGTTCAAATCAGACTTATAAAAAAGTGTTTGGGTTCAAATTAGCGTTTAAAATAAGAGTATGGTTTTAAACCACGGTTTGGGTTTCAAATCGGGTTATTATTTTGAGGATGGGGCTCAAATTAGGGTTTTAAACTGGTGCTAGAGGTTCAAGTTGGGCTTTTAAATTGGAGGAAGTGTTTCAAAGAAGATGTTTCAAATCAGGTTTTTAAACTTGGGATAGAAGATGAAACTATTTGTTGAAAGTGGGATTCTCCTTTCAAATGAGTGTTTCAAAATGAGGATTAGTTTGAAATGAGGGTTTTCATTTGAGGATCCGTTCTTAAATTAGGAGTTTCATCAAGGAATAGGGGTTTGAACTAGGGCTTTAAAGAAGCCTTTGGTTTTTTTGAATTAAGGTTTTGAATGGAGATTGGGGTTCAAATCCGACCTATAAAGAAGTGTTTGGGTTCATATTAGCGTTTAAAATAAGGTTTCACACATTTGACTATAAAGGATTTTATACAATTGACTCAGTTTTATGCAATAAAGATATTTACTGACTGGGCTTTAGTTCCATGTCAGGGAAGGCTGTTCAAAATGCAGAATATTTTGTTTAGGAAATTTTGATAACAGGACTCGTGGACGTGCTAATGTGGGATGACCAGAGATCGTTGGGCGCAAACAAATGCTTGGCACGCCCATGGGAGGAGTCGAGACGCCATCTTGCGGGGAGACGTGGGCCAATATGAGAAAGCTAAATCACTTCAGAAGAAGGCTTCCCACAAAATGAGGGTTCTCATTCGAGGATCCGTTCTTAAATTAGGAGTTTTATCAAGGAATAGGGGTTTCAACTAGGGCTTTGAATTAAGGTTTTGAATGGAAGTTGGGGTTCAAATCAGACCTATAAAGAAATGTTTGGGTTCAATTTAGCGTTTAAAATAAGGGTATGGTTTTAGACCACGTTTCGGGTTTCAAATCAGGTTATTATTTTGAGGATGGTGCTCAAATTAGGGTTTTAGGTTCGAGATCGGCTTTTAAAACGGCTTTGAATTCAAAGTTAGGGTTTGCAAAATGACTTTGAAACTGGGGAGAAAAGCAGGTTTTAGGTTTCAACTGGGGATAGAGCTTGAAATTTGGCTGGAATTGAAAGATAAGGTTTCAATAATGGGATTTAAGTTTATTGTATTTTGCCCTCTTCTAATCATTTTCTTACCGATAAAGAAGATGATGCTGTTATCGCTCTTGCGCTCATACACGGCGTCAATTTGAGCGGTTCCCGGAGGGAGTCCCATCCAAAAGTTTTGGATACGTGCCGGGTTGTGCGAAACCAAGGAACCCTCCCGCGTGGTCCTCCAGAAATTTGTACCTTTACCCAGGAGAGCGCAGAACTCCAGTCAGACTCATTTTCGTGAATGGGTGTGATTGACTGTATGTCCACCTTTGAAGAAGAAAACCTCCCCTCTGATGTTGGCCACGGCATCAAATCCTCCTTGGCAACGGTCAGGAACAGAAGGGTCGGACCTGGATCAGAGACTCGAGCTATTGAGAGTTGTCGGATTTAGGCTAGTCTGTCTTAACTCCGCTTAAAGATTTAAAGGGTAGGTGCGCCATTTGAAAACATTTGTTACCCTCTGCCGCCATCTCCTGGCTAAAAGTCATCACGGCAGCTTTAGGCAGCTCGTTCATGATGAGCGTGCAAGTACGTGGATTTCTGAGATGCGCTTCAATAAACTCTTTGTGGTTTTTGCTTGGCGTTTGGACTTTGCTAGAAACTAAACTTTTCTTACTTTCTGTCATGATTACTGATTCGCCAACAGCCCTGGTCGCTGATTGGTTCCCTGACTCTTTTTAAACCCCCTTCTTCCAAGAGGAAGCTGTCAGACCGTCTGCGAAGCTACGCTTTCAGCTAAGCAAGCTCTGTACAATCCAACATTCTCCTGGCCTGTTTTCTCCTGCCTGATACCTGTTGCCGACCTGTTTCTGGACCCGTTTCTGCTTCTACTCCTCCGTACTGGCCATTGACCTGTTTTGCCCCGTTGCCTGCCTGATACCTGTTGCCGACCTGTTTCTGGACCCGTTTTTGCTTCTGCTCCTCCGTCCTGGCCATTGACCCGTTTTGCCCTGTTTCCTGCCCGATACCTGTTGTCGACCTGTTTCTGGACCGGTTTCTGCCCTGCTCTTTCGTCCCGATCATCGACCTGTTTTACCCCGTTGCCTGCCTGATACTTGTTCCCGACCTGTTTCTGGACCCGTTTCTGCTTCTGCTCCTCCGTCCTGGCCATTGACCCGTTTTGCCCCGTTGCCTGCCTGATACCTGTTGCTGACCTGTTTCTAAACCCATTTCTGCTTCTGCTCCTTTGTCCTGGCCATTAACACGTTTTGCCCTGTTTCCTGCCTGATACCTGTTGCCGACCTGTTTCTGTATCCGTTTCTGCCCTGCTCTTCCGTCCCGGCCATCGACCTGTTTTGCCCCATTGTCTGCCTGATACCTGTTGCTGACCTGTTTCTGGACCTGTTTCTGCTTCTGCTCCTCCGTCCTGGCCATTGACCTGTTTTGCCCTGTTTCCTGCCTGATACCTGTTGCCGACCTGTTTCTGGACCCGTTTCTGCTCTGCTCCTCCGTCCTGGCCATTGACCTGTTTTTCCCCATTGCCTGCCTGATACCTGTTTCTGGACCCGTTTCTGCTTCTGCTCCTCTGTCCTGGCCATTGACCCATTTTGCCCCGTTGCCTGCCTGATACCTGTTGCCGACCTGTTTCTGGACTCGTTTTTGCTTCTGCTCCTCCGTCCTGGCCATTGACCCGTTTTGCCCTGTTTCCTGCCTGATACCTGTTGCCGACCTGTTTCTGGACCCGTTTCTGCTTCTGCTCCCCTGTCCCGGCTATCGACCAGTTTTCCCGCCGCCTACGACTATCCTCGCTTGACAGGGAATTGCCACTTCCTGCCATCCGCTACCCTGTGTCCGACGATCATCGGATCTCGGAAGCAAGCACTGCTCTCTTTCTCAATAAAACTGAGTAAAAACCAACGCTATTGGGTCCTGTCTCCGTTTCTAGCTTTTGACACTTTCACCATTTCGATGCTCCACTGACAAATAGAATAATGTTTTAAAAAACTGCAGGGATCAGTCATTCTTAAGTTTCAACGTTTATGGACACCTCATCCTCAACTTTGACGGCATTTTCTTTTATTTATTTTCGAGTAAAGTGATGAGAGTATTGACGTGGGGTGCTAACGGTGCGGGAGCGTGTTTTACTCACGGCCTCGCCGATCTGGTGGGAGGTGGCTCGGGCAGATGAGGGAGGTTGGGGTTACCGCTTCCCGGTTGTTGATTTTGCTTGCTGCCTGTAAAAGAAGCATGCGGTCAAACGTGTTGTCACGCAGGACGTCGGCGCCTTGTCATTTCGAAAGTCGAGTTTCGAATCGCTGACATTTCCCAAGAGGACTCCTTCCAGATACGTTATTTGTTTTGTAGGCCGCTTGAATGGAAGGTACCGGATAAGCAGGGTTGGGTAGGGTTACTTGAACCGGATTACTTTCAATGACTTTTTGGATTACTCCGATACCAAATATGCTAATAAAAGACAAAAGAAACCAAATAGGAATCAAATGATGACTCACAACACGTGGTAAGCTTTCTCTCCTGGCTTTGATCTCCGGCAAAACGAAGATCAAATGCCACAAACAAAATTAAAATAAATCCAACATCATTTTTGCCGTTCCGTGTATTCCGTTACTACCCAAGCCTGCACAAAATGTTACTTTTTTTCTTGCTTTTTTGTTCTTTTTTCCCTTTATTTGTTTCTTTTTCTTTTTTCTGGCTTTTTTTTCCAGAATTTTTCCTGCTCTTTTTTTCCTCTTCTTTTTGTTTTTTTTTCCTCAGCTTTTCACTACTTTTTCATTTTAGTATTATTATCTTTTTTGCTCTATTCCCTCCTTCCTTTAAGTCATTTTGTGCACAATTTTACATCATATTTGGTCGCGTAGGGATGAAAGAAGCAAAAACAACCCGAAGAGCCGATTGGGACCCGAAAGAGCCGGTTCTTTTTAGTGAGCCGAGCCGAAGAAGCCGGTTCTCGAAAAACTCTACTGACTTTACTTAACTTCGTTCGACTTCGACCTTGACTTCAAAATACGCAGCTTAGAGGGAACATTGAGTGGTACCTCTACTTACAGAAGTCAAAAATACAGTACAGGACGCTGTTCTACCTGGCAACTGGTACGTACGCGTGAATCTCATCATGCTCTTCGTGTCCCCTTCCCGCTCTGTAAACAGTCTACTGCAGGGATGTCAAACTCAGTTTGGATCTGGGACCGGATCCAGACTTTCGGTTCTTAGGCAGGCCAGTGTTCTGCTGAGACCTCCTATTCTCCTACTCTAGACCTGTGGTTCTTGATTCATTTCTGTCACTCCCCTGTAGTTTGACTGATATATACTGGAAGGCCCCAACTGGTGTTTTGAACTGGGCACTGGTGTATCCAATTATCTCACACCTGTTCAATCGTCTTGAACCCTTTAAAACAGGGGTGTCAAACTCATTTGAACTCGGGGGGCCACACGATAGGACAAACATTCTCTCAGGGGCCGGACGAGTAGATTCAAGAGAAAGAAAAAGAGAGATAAAGATGTAAGAGAAAGAGGGAGGGACAAAGAAAGAAAGAGCGAGGGGGAGAGAGCGTGAGAAACAAAAGATAAAAAGTCGTGAGAGAGGGGGAACAGAAAGGGAGAGGAAGAAAGAAATCCAAAGAGAAATAGAAAGACAGTATGAGAGAAAAGAGAAAAGAATGCGTGAAGGGTAGGAAGAGAGAAAGAGAAAAATAGAAAAGAAAAAGGGAAGTTAGAACAAAAGAGGTTAAAAGACACAGAGAGAGAAGGAGACAAAGAGCAACAAAGGAAGAGAAAAACAGAGACAGAGAGAGTGAAAGAGACAGAGACAGAGTGGGAGAAAAGGGGTGTAAAAGAAAGAGAGAGAGAGAGAGAGAAATAAATCCATGAACATTGTTTTTGTGAGAGGCACCTGGCTTTGGCAACATCAAGTGGACCTATTTCAACCTGCAGCTTGTTTTTCTCTTGCACTTCTCTGAGTGTTGTCTCGCGGGCCGGATTCAATCCCTTGGCGGGCCTGCTTTGGCCCGCGGGCCGGCTGTTTGACACCTGTGGTCTACTGTATGGTACCGTTACAACGAGGTATCATTCAATGGACCCCACAAATGTATATATTTATATATATATATATATTTCTGCCTTACGCATTTATGATTGTCAAAAGTCGGCAAAAGCAGACATTACTGGATCAGTTTTCCAAGACACATTAGGCCAAAAAACACTGCTGAGGGAGGACCAGTAAACAAAAAGGCCCGTTAAAAGGTAAATTAATATTTCTATTATTACCTTTATTATTTGTTTTTGCTCTTTCGGGATATATTAAAATAATACCTTTTGCGGGGTTTGGAACCGATTAGAGCATTCGCATTCAAAAGACGTCTCTACTTACAAAGTTTTCTGGTTCCGAAGCTACTCCCGGAACAAATTCGATTCTAAGTCGAGGTAAATGGGCCGACTTTCGCGAGTAGAGGTTCTAACCATAAAGCTGCTGAATGGCCAGTCGGTCGTCCAGGGCCAGTTGGTATTGGGGCACGTTTCCCACGGGCCCCTGGTAATAGGGCCTCATTATCGAAGGGTCCGAAGAGGAATGAGAAAGGCCCAGGGCGTGGCCAAACTCGTGCACCGCCACCGTGAACAAGTCGGTGGTCCTGCCGTCGTCCCCTGCAGAGTAACGGTAACAAAAAGACCGGAAATAAGTCGTACGTTGTTTGAAATCTCGAAATGAAAAGTCAAAAACGTATCGGTATTGACCCTCGGATACACAGTCCAATTTTTACTCCCCAAAAAGTTGGAATATTGTATGACTCCAGGTATTCCTCATGAAACACCTCTGTGACATGATGTTAATAGTATTTGGATTTTTTTCCCCCATTTATTTTCATCCCTACTCATGGAAGAGTTATTGTACTGGTAGGTCATTGTTGGAATATAAGGCGCACCTAAAAGTCTTCGTTTTTTTCAAAAGCTGACCATGCGGCTTATAATACAGTGCGCCTTATATATGGATCTATATTAAGTGGCAAAGTCTTGCAACTAATGCAACAGCCGCCGACTCGATTTTCCCCCGAAAATGGTGGGATTCATATACCGGCGTTTCATTGGCTAACCAATGTGTCAATCATCATTTGAATCGATCGCTATTGGCTAAAGTTATTCGGAGGTAAAGGGGGCGGATCCGTTTTATCATTTACAGGCTCGGATAGGCTAAAGGGGCAAAACAAACCCTGCAATTGGCCGAAAAAGATGTGTCAACCAGTTGAATCGATCACTATTGGCTAAAGTTATTCGGAGGTAAAGGGGGCGGATCTTTTTTATCATTTAGGGGCTTGCATAGGCTAAAGGGACGAAACAAAGCCTGCAATTGGCCGAAAAAGATGAATGTGAATAGCAAGTTTGGTTGGTTGTCTACGGCATAGAGAAAGCATGTTTTACTATTCTGTATTTGTAAATATTTTATTCTCCTGGATTTACTACACTCTCGGATATAAGAGGACATTGGCTGCACATTATTATTGAACACAACGACTTCGGTGAGCTTCTTCTGATACTAACTCAAGGGGGCGAGGGCGGTTCATTATTCTTTGGTTTATCACACTTGATTTTTGTTCAGAAACAGTTATACTAGAAATTTTAATACGAATTTTTAGGTTTGTTTTTTTAAAATAAAAAAATTGTGCCTAAATTATATTTGCTGAGTTTATCGTAAACATATACTAACTCAAGGGGGCGAGGGCGGTTCGATTACTCTTTGGTTTATCACACTTGATTTTTGTTCAGAAACAGTTGTACTAGAAATATTAATATGTATTTTTAAGTTTGTTTTTAATATAAAAATACGAAATTAATTGTGCCTAAATTATATTTGCTGTGTTTAACGTAAGCGTATACTAACTCAAGGGAGCGAGGGCGGTTCGATTATTCTTTGGTTTATCACACTTGATTTTTGTTCAGAAACAGTTAAACTAGAAATATTAATATGTATTTTTAAGTTTGTTTTTAAAATGTAAAAATTGTGCCTAAATTATATTTGCCGAGTTTATCGTAAACGTATACCAACTCAAGGGAGCGAGGGCGGTTCGATTATTCTTTGGTTTATCACACTTGATTTTTGTTCAGAAACAGTTGTACTAGAAATATTAATATGTATTTTTGAGTTTGTTTTTAAAATAAAAATACTAAAAAATTGTGTCTAAATGATATACAAACTCAAGGGGGCGAAAGCGGTTCGATTATTCGACGGTCGTGACATCGCAGGACCAAAAGTATCGTCACCGGTATCGATCGACACCGCAATGTATCGACTGTATTTTTCGATAGGGAAATTCCAAACGCGGTTCGGGGTACCTCCGTAACTCCACCTCTCGTGGTCATCGAAATGGGTATCGCCGGAAACGGGGTCCTCGCCCGGGAAGAAGGCGTGCGCCAGGGTGCCGCCCTCCCCGTCGAAGGGATAGCCGTCGTTGTGCAGCAAGCTCTGGAAGGAGACCCGGATGTCGGCCCCGTCGCTCGGACCCTGGACCGGGATTTTGCGGAACGTCAAGGGGGCGGCGTCGCTCCAGGCTTTCAAGGCGTAGGTCAGGAGGCCGTCCACCGAGCCGGGGGACAGGCCGGGGGACAGCGAGGGAGAAGGGTAGCTGTGGATGCTGCAAAAAGGGGCGGAGTCAGTTCCTGCCCGGAAAAAACTGTTCTTTGGGTTTTTAGAATCAAATGATAGATGAGTGGGTGGGTAGGTAGGTTAGTAAGTACCGATGTACCGGGGTACTCCATTTACTTGGGTCGGGAACCTATGGCTCACGAGCAATGTTCCCTGTCATTTTCCTTAGGGGTCTGAGCGTTCACACAAAGTCTGTGAGCAATGCTTGAAACAACAGTGGGCAACGGCAATCCCAAGTGTGGCAACTAAGTCATTATCAAACATGTCCAAAACTTGACTTATATTTTGCTGAGTTTCCGGCAAGGCAAAATGTTTTTTCTCTTTTGAAGGAATTGACTACAAATGTAATTTGTTTCTACAATTCTTTCACAAGATTTCCATTTCTTTTTATTTCCTGATATATTTTGTCGCATAATATTAACATTTTGGGGGGCTTATTGAGTCGGTTGCACGATACACAACTGTATTTAATTACATTTTTTAGTGGAAGTACAATATTGGCAACAAGATTCACTTAATATCATTGGAAATTATTTGAATGCAACACCAACTTTTTCTTCTTTTTCCATATTTTTTGTGTTTATTTTTTCCTAGCTGTAGCTTTTGTTCTCTATTTACTTTTATTCCTTTGTTCATTTCTTTTTTTCTGGCTTTTTTCAAAATTTTTCCTTCTTTTCTTCCTCTTCCTTTTGTTTCTTTTTTTTCTCAGCTTTTCACTACTTTTTCCTTTTGTTTTTTTTTCTTTTTTGTTCTATTACCCCCTTCTTTAAAGTCATTTTGTGCATCATTTTACATAATATTTGGTCATGTTGGGATTAAAGAAGCAAAAACAACCCGAAGAGCCATTTAGGACCCTTAAGAGCCAGTTCCTTTTAGTGAGCCGAAGAAGCCGGTTCTCGAAAAACTACTAACTTTACTCAACTTCGTTCTACTTCTACTCGACTTCAAAATACCGCATTTAGGACACAGCGTCAGGGGAACCCGTGTATTTTTACTTTCATGCACTGTAACTTTGACTTGAGTCGCTTCTTAATTAGCAATTTTGAGCCCTGCGCCGGCTTTTGAATAGACATGGGCAGAAGAAGAAGAAGAAGAGATGAAAGATCTGATTGGAGAATGAGAGGGAGGCTCGACGAAGACTAATTAGACTAATTGGACAATAATTTGACTACATTTGATGGAATTCACTTAGTTAAATTCTTAAAAAAAAAAAAAAAATCTGCCCTGTGTGGAAAAGCCTGTCTCTTGTCAATATTTTTCCCTAAATTAAGAAACAAGCATGCATTGTTAGGAGAATGAAGTTTGTGTTTGGTTAATGGAGTCATTCAAACAATTTGATAAACGCTACATTTGTAATATCGTTTTTTCCTTAACAATATATAGAAGAAGACTATTTGTGAATGTCCAACACACCTCCAGGTGAGATCGTTCTTGTGCCATTTAAGTCCTGAGAGCGCATATCTTCTTCTTCTCCTTTTCCTCTTCCTCAACATGTCTTCGCTGCCGACGATATCGGGAAGGGAGCATCGAGGGGTTGTCATGAGCTTCAGCGTTTCGGCGTCTAAGGGTTTCGGACATTTTAGGCAGTAAAATACACATCTCTGTATTGGACAGTTTGATAACGGTGATATGTGTTCATCTGCATGGTGGATCGCGTAGCGGTCGCATGTTCCACTTCTTGTGAGTCCCAGGGAGGGCATATCAAATACATATGGGGGGTTCAACGAAATGTCTGTGTTCTCTTTGGCCTTGATTTTGTTGGCCAGTCTCAGATACGGCTTCTCTAGTGCCACTCTGCCTCGAAGGCCTGCATCTTCGAGTGCTGTTTTGTTGCCTACTATTGAACCAAGCTGCTTGTTGAGCATCTATTTCTCTAACTAGAGACTAATGTACTTTTCTTCTTGCTTTGTTATGCCCCCCACTTCTCTTTCTACTCTGGTTAGAGACTGTTTTTTTTTTTCGCTGAAGGGAGTAGTACCTACTGTGGTGGGAGATCTTGTTTCTTGGGAAGTTCTCACATGTCATGGCTTTAATTTTAGTACAAAAAAAAGACACTTTGGCCTCTAAGCATGCACTTTGGGACGTTACTCAGGTAAAAGGACTGTTACTTCAGAAAAATAAGTAGAAGCAAAATTATGTCGTTCGAAAAATGACTTGAGTAAAAGTTAGTGGCGGGAGAGAGGCCAAGTCTGACTTCATGATTGACATTTTAACATACCACTATGCTCCAGATACTGGACGAGCTCACAAGAATGTCTTTTTTATAGCTTTTCTAACTAGCTAAACCGTTTTCGTCGGTGCTAAAATCATTCCACAATGCTTTTCTAATCATCCATTATCCCTTTAAGGCAGTTAACCAACACAATTTACTACTAAAAGACTGGGGTGTTGGTAGTTGAAAACAAGCCTTTGTAGCTAAGAGAGTTACTGTCCATGTTGAAAGAATGAAAACTTTATTCGAACTTTAAAATAAAAACAGAACAAAAACAAGAACGCAATAACAAAAGAATGTGACATAATATGTTCGAAAAGGGGTAGTAAGTTTGCGGTTCCACTTTTGCGGGTTCAGAGCTTGGCGGGTCTAAAAAAATATACCTTCTCAATAAAAGCATTTATTGACTTGACGGCATTGAGCGCGAGCTTATGTCAACTGAGGACACGGTGTGGACACTCTTATTGTGAAGGGGAGGGGGAGGCCCTGACACAATGCTTTGTCATGGTGAGTGTCAGGGATTGACATTATTAAAACTATTTAGTGGCTATATTTGCACAGATAAAATACATGTATATAGTTTAATTCTACATGATTATGGCAGACAAGAACTTACGTCCGTTCTGGATGGATTCCAAACCGAGAGAGGGAGTGGTTTATTTCCGTCAGAGAAATCAGTACAGACAAGAACACGACTTCAAAATAAAAAAATACAAGATTGATAAACGTACAAGAGATATAATTACACTCATTGTTGAAACGTTACTTTATGTGTGTGTGTGTATGAGAAACATTGTTTTTATATTTAGTAATATAAAAACAAGCTAATTACCTTGAGACAGAAATTCAAGAGATTTACATTGAACACCTGACAGTGAGTTACCGCTTCGCTCCCCCCTTCTTCAACTCCTCCCACCTCACCCCCTTCTTATGTGGCGCTCGGTTTATCATGGAGGAACTTGGCGACGTAAGTATATTCTCTCCTGTCGCATTTCATCTCAAGTTTGACTTTATTATACCAAAAGCGAGCGGTTTCTGGTACTACCTAAACACGGCTAATTGTGTGTGGTTTCGTGTAAAAGCCGTTCGATGCCGCTAGCTAAAGTATGTTATTGTCAGAAGGAAGCTCTTTCACTTTCATTCAAATGTCACAGACCATTTTTTTAACTGTTGTTCCCCAAAATGCTTCACAAACACTCATCAAATATCACATTTTCACCATTTTTACTGTTTATACTGTATACCTTTTTCCAAGCATTTTTGAAGGGGTGCCGCTACTTTGCGGATTTTCAGTTTGCGCGGGTGGTCTCGGTCCCCATTAACCGCGATAACCGAGGGATTACTGTAATATTAATAGTAACATGATATAACAATAGCAATAATAACAACAAAGTTTGACTCCGCACACAGACACACACATACTTTTCCTGGTGGTTCTCACCTTTGGGATTAGGAATTGACCACAGCCCTTTAAGTTATAAATGTTACTGCTGTATGGGGCGTCCTTTTCTGACCCGTTTCATGTTCTTTCCACAGAAAACAATTATGATTTTCCTTCCCAAATAAGGAGACGTCGAGGCGACCCCAAAATTTTGAACGGTAGCGTATACCACTCGACGGTCACCGGAAATCACGGAGGCGGCTTACCGAGTTGGCCGGTTTCCCGTACTCCGCCGAACCTCTGCATCACCCGAATGGCCTTCTCGATGCCCTCCTTGGTCTGCAGCTTGCTGGTCCGTGGGTCCGGCGGAGGGAGGTAGCCGTACCTGCTCAACCAATCCTGGAGCCGGTAAAACAAGTCCAGTCCTTGTTACAATGATTTGTATTGGCCTCCGAGCTTTTTCAAATCCGGAGCAACTTTTGTTGCTAATTAGTGCAAAGGTGTCATGGTTGCCATGGCGCCCAACTGGTCCCCGCTCTTGTTTTGCCAAGCCCCGTGAATCCCTGTTTTTGCCTGTGTTTTGCTCCTGTTTTGTTCTCGCCCCGATCTGTTTGATTTTGACCAGTGTGCGCTCATTCCTCTTCTTCCCAAGAAACTGTGAGTAACGTTACGCGATTGGGTTCTGCTTCCTGTTCTGTTTCGTGACAAAAGGGCCCCGAGTTCGATAGTCATTTCTAAAATGTCTCCAGTTATTTTATTATAGAGGTAAGACCGGGCCTATAAAATCAGCTTAACCCGACCCCGCCCGCGGCTATTAAAACCCAGCCCGAGCCTGATCAATTCATCTGATTTGAGGGACTGAGCCTGGAGCAAACCCAAATGTTCATATTTTATCAGCGGGGAGGAGGTTTTTTTTTTTGCCCAAATCCGGATTGCGGGGCAGGCTTTAGCATAAGATCTTACTTCTACTTTGTTGTTATCATATGATTATCAGCTTAGTTTTTGGAAATAGGGTTAAATATACTCAGTCAAAACATCATTTTAATAGCCTTCACTAAATAGTGGTCTGCTAAATAGATATATTTATCCATCCCCGTAGGGAAATTCACACTTCCAGCAGTATCCTTTTGTCGTTTATGAACAGATGAACAGGATGGCCTCGGGGTGTTGTGTTGTAGTTTAGCCACAGCGGAGTGGATGACGTCACACGCTAGGCCGAAAGTTCGACGTCCCTGCAGCAGATGGATATCTTTGTGCCCAGGGTTACACCGCCTCGTCTTCACTTAGATCAGGGGTGTCAAACTCATTTGAACTCGGGGGGCCACACGATAGAACAAACATTCTGTCGGGGGCCGGACCAGTAGATTAGAGAGAAAGAAAAAGAGGGATAAAGAAATAAGAGAAAGAGGGAGGGAAAAGGAGAGAGGGCATGGCAAAGAAAGAGGAAGAGAGAGAGGGAGAGAGCGTGAGAAACAAGAGATAAAAAGAGAAGTCATGAGAGAGGGGGAAAGAAAGAAAAAGAGAGATATAGAAATAAGAGAAAGAGGGAGGGAAAAGGAGAGAGGGCATAGCAAAGAAAGAGGAAGAGAGAGAGGGAGAGAGCGTGAGAAACAAGAGATAAAAAGAGAAGTCATGAGAGAGGGGGAAAGAAAGAAAAAGAGAGATAAAGAAATAAGAGAAAGACGGAGGGAAAAGGAAAGAGGGCTGGACAAAGAAAGAAAAAGAGAGAGAGGGAGAGAGCGTGAGAAACAAGAGATAAAAAGAAGTCATGAGAGAGGGGGAAAGAAATCCAAAGGGAAATAGAAAGACAGAAGGAGAGAAAGGAGAAAAGAAAGCGCCAAGGGTATGAAGAGAGGAAGAGAAAAGGAAAAAAGGAAGTTAGAGCAAAAGAAGTTAAAGAGACAAAGAGAGAGAAAGAGACAAAGAGCAACAAAGGAAGAGAAAAAGAGAGACACGGAGAGTGAAAGAGATGGAGATTGGGAGAGAAGGGGATCGAAAAGAGAGAGAGAGAAATAAATGCTAGTACAGTGTCTTTGTTGGAGGCACCTGGCTTTGGCAACATCAAGTGGACATATTTCAACCTGCATCTTGTTTTTCTCTTGCGCTTCTCTGAGTGTTGGCCTCCTGTTTGACACCTGTGACCTAGATAGTGACTCCGCCTCCTCTCCGCTTCCCGCAGGCTTCTGTGTCTCCGTCTGCCCTAACAGCGCTGACGCCGGGTAGCTCCACGTTAGCATCCGTGATACTAATGATTCCAAGAGCCAAGAAGAAATCCGCACACTCCTAATCTATCGCTTAGAAATGACTTATGTTTCATGTTGACAATGGTTTATTGTCTTTTGATGACCTTGTAGCATCCATTATGGCCTGGTCCTCCTAGAAGGGGAAGGACCTCATGTGTGGCCCCTTCTCAAGGTTTCTTCATTTTCTTCACGCTGAGGTTTTGAAGTGTTTCCTTGCCCTCATATAGGTTTTAGATCAAGGGATGCTTTCAGAGCAGGACTGTTGGTACCTCAGTTGGAGATATACAGAGTATAGCCCTTATCACACAATGTCTAAAACACAGGCGGCCCGCGGGCCAGATCGGGCCCGCTAAGGGATTGAATTCGGCCCGTGAGACAACACTCAGAGAAGCGCAAGAGAAAAAGGAGCTGCCGGTTGAAGTATGTCCACTTGATGTTGCCAA
This sequence comes from Urocampus carinirostris, assembly GCF_059441175.1. NCBI lineage: Eukaryota > Metazoa > Chordata > Actinopteri > Syngnathiformes > Syngnathidae > Urocampus > Urocampus carinirostris. The sequence goes on from NC_142367.1 coordinate 28,960,723, forward strand.
AGCCAGGTGCCTCCAACAATCGCTGTACTTGTATTTCTTGCTCTCTCTCTCTTTCTTTTCCACCCCTTTTCTCCCACTCTCCGTCTCTGTCTCTTTAACTCTGTGTGTCTCTCTTTTTCTCTTCCTTTGTTGCTCTTTGTTTCTTTCTCTCTCTGTGTCTTTTTAACTTCTTTTGCTCTAACTTCCTTTTTTCCTTTTCTATTTTTTTTCTTTCTCTCTTCCTACCCTTTGCGCTTTCTCTCTCTCTCTCTCTCTCTCTCTCTCTCTCTTCCACCCGTTTTCTCTCACTCTGTTTCTGCCCCTTTCACTCTCTGTGTCTCTCTTTTTCTCTTCCTTTATTGCCCTTTGTCTCCTTCTCTCTTTGTGTCTTTTAACCTTTGTTCTAACTTCCAATTTTCTCTTTCTCTCTTTTCTCTTTCTCTCCTACCCTTCACGCTTTCTTTTCTCTTTTCTCTCCTTCTGTCTTTCTATTTCTCTTTGGATTTCTTTCTTCCTCTCCCTTTCTTTTCCCCTTCTCTCATGACTTTTTTAACTCTCTCTCTCTTTCTTTTCTACCTCTTCTCTCTCTCTCTCTCTCTCTCTCTCTCTCACTCTTCGACCCCTTTTTTCTCACTCTGTTTCTGTCCCTTTCACTTTGTGTCTCTCTTTTTCTCCTCCTTTATTGCCCTTTGTCTCCTTCTCTCTTTGTGTCTTTTAACCTTTGTTCTAACTTCCGATTTTCCCTTTCTCTCTTTTCTCTTTCTCTCCTACCCTTCACGCTTTCTTTTCTCTTTTCTCTCCTTCTGTCTTTCTATTTCTCTTTGGATTTCTTTCTTCCTCTCCCTTTCTTTTCCCCTTCTCTCATGACTTTTTATCCCTCTCTCTCTCTCTCTTTCTTTTCCACCCTTTTTCTCCCACTCTGTCTCTGTCCCTTTCACTTTCGGTGTCTCTCTTTTTCTTCTTCTTTGTTGCGGTTTGTCTCTTTCTCTCTCTGTGTCTTTCAACCTCTTTTGTTCTATCTTCCTATTTTCCTTTTCTCTCTCTTCCTACCCATCGCGCTTTTTTTTTCTCTTTTCTCTCCTTCTTTCTTTCCATTTCTCTTTGGATTTCTTTCTTCCTCTCCCTTTCTTTTCCCCCTCTCTCATGACTTTTTATCACTTTTGTTTCTCCCTTTCTCTCCCTCTCTTTTTCTTTCTTTATCTTGCCCTCTCTCCTTTTCCCTCCCTCTTTCTCTTATTTCTTCATCTCTCTTTTTCTTTCTCTCGAATCTACTCGTCCGGCCCCAGACAGAATGTTTGTTCTATCGCGTGGCCCCCCAGTTAAAAGGAGTTAGACACCCCTGATCTAGGTGAACACGAGGTGGTGTAACCCCGGCGTCATCCACTCCGCTGTGGCTAAACTACAACACAACACCCCGAGGCCATCCTGTTCATTTGTTTTTGTTCAGTTTTGTCTAAAAGGACTGTACAGGCTCTGATCCGAAAACTCGGCACGAAGAAAAGAAGAAACCACGAAAAGACGAGTCGATCCTTCTTCCGAGACGAGCAGAATGCAATAGCAGTTGCAGCGAACCTCCTCGACATCAAAACAAAGAAGAAGAAAAGAGGAACCGCGATCATCTGCGGTTTCCTCTCAAGATGATTAGCAAAGCAGAAGGTACGGAGAACAATATGCGATCTTCTAGCGTCTGCAGGATTCCACTTCCTTACTTCTTGAAGGTTTCACGCGATATGAAGTCATCGGAGAGATTGCGTCGGCGTTCCAGGAGATCGGTTTGTTTTGTTCCTGACTCGGTGTCAAAACAGGAAAAGATGGGGTTTCCAAACCGGCCTACCCTTGAAACCTTCATTTCCTCATTGTGTTGCCTCAATGAGTTCAAAGATCCCTTATATTTTCTCACTGCCTATTTGCTTTTATTTTACTTTTAACCTCGATGTTCCTGCCACAGAGCGTATTACGCTGGAGGTTCGGGGATGGAGGGGGAGTGATTTCAGTCTTCCCTTCATTCTAGGATGAAAATGGTGAAAGTAAGAAAAGGACCGTTTCAAATACAGTCGAAATGCCAACAAAAAACCCCAAAAAGATAAAAAAGAGCTTATCTGAGCGCGTCTAGGAATTTCACATACTTGCACGAGTATCAAAAGGAGCTGCAATGTTGCAATGTACCGTTAGAAAATGGCATCAGCAACTAGAATATTTTCAGATCTATTTTCATATATGATTAGAATTTGTGAAAAGTGTTAAGACCAAGGGTCTCACACTCATCTTTCTATATCTATCTATCTATCTAGACATTTACACATATATCTATCTCTCTAGACATCTAGACATCTATCTAGACATCTATACATTTAGACATCTATCTATACATCTAGACATCTAACTATCTAGACATCTATCTATCTATCTGGACATCTATCTAGACATCTATCTACACATCTATTTATCTATCTAGACATCTATTTAGACATCTATCTATCTCTATATACATATCTATCTATATATCTATCTAGACAGCTATATATCTAGACATCTATCTATTTATCCATCTAGATATCTATTTAGACATCCCTCTAGACATCTATTTATCTCTATATACATATCTATCTATCTATCTATCTCTCTAGACCGCTATCTATCTAACTAGAAAGCTATCTATCTAGACACTTATCTATCAAGACATTTATCTAGACATCTATCTATACATCTACACATCTATCTATCTAGACATGTATCTATCTAGACATTTATCTATCTCTATATACATATCTATCCATTTAGACATCTATCTATCTCTATATACATATCTATCTATCTAGACATCTATCTATCTCTATATACATATCTATCTATCCATCTATCTAGACAGCTATCTATCTAGACATCTATCTAGACACCTATCTAGACATCTATCTAAACATCTATCGAGACATCTAGACATCTATCTAGACATCTAACTATCTAGACATCTACCTATACATCTAGACATCTATCTATCAACTATCTATTTATCTATCTAGACATCTATTTAGACATCTCTCTAGACATCTATTTATCTCTATATACATATCTATCTATCTATCAATCTCTCTAGACTGCTATCTATATCTAGAAAGCTATCTATCTAGACATCTATCTAGACATATAAACACCTATCTATACATCTACACTTCTATCTATCTAGACTTGTATCTATCTAGACAGCCATCTATCTCTATATACATATCTATCTATCTAGACATCTATCTAGACATCTATCTAGCCATCTAACTATCTATCTCTATATACATATCTATCTATCCATCTATCTATCTGTCTATCTATCTAGACATTTACACATATATCTATCTCTCTAGACATCTAGACATCTATCTAGACATCTATACATTTAGACATCTATCTATACATCTAGACATCTAACTATCTAGACATCTATCTATCTATCTGGACATCTATCTAGACATCTATCTAAACATCTATCGAGACATCTATCTCTATATACATATCTATCTATCAAGACATCTGTCTATCTCTATATACTATCTAGACATCTGTCTATCTCTATATACATATCTAACTAGACATCTATCTATCTAGACATCTGTCTATCTCTATGTACATATCTATCTATCTAGACATCTATCTATCTAGACATCTAGACATCTATCTATTTATCTATCTATCTATCTATCTATATACATATCTATCTATCTATCTATCTATATACATATCTATCTATCTATCTATCTATATACATATCTATCTATCTATCTATCTATACATCTATCTATCTATCTATCTATCTATACATCTATCTATACATCTTATCTATCTATACATCTATCTATCTATCTATCTATCTATCTATCTATCTATCTATCTATCTATCTATCTATCTATCTATCTATATACATATCTATCTATCTATCTATATACATATCTATCTATCTATCTATATACATATCTATCTATCTATCTATATACATATCTATCTATCTATCTATCTATCTATCTATCTATCTATCTATCTATATACATATCTATCTATCTATATACATATCTATCTATATACATATCTATCTATATACATATCTATCTATCTATCTATATACATATCTATCTATCTATCTATCTATCTATATACATATCTATCTATCTATCTATCTATCTATCTATCTATCTATCTATCTATCTATCTATCTATCTATCTAGACATCTATCTATCTATCTATCTATCTATCTATTTAGACAGCTATCTATCTATTTAGACAGCTATCTATCTAGACATCTATCTAAACATCTATCGAGACATCTAGACAGCTATCTATCTATATCCCTTGCCTTCATGCAGGTTTTAGATCAGGGGATGTTGTCTCGGAAGTCTGTGCGGCCCTTGGTTGTGATTGAGGGCCAAACAAGTAAACATGACTCAAGTACTACAGTAATCCTAGAGAATCTGCCAAGTATACTACAAGGATTGCTAGAGGCGACAAAGACTCACCACTGCCCTGCTGTACTGCTCGGGCGCATCGGCCGAGGCGCAGGCGGCCAAAGTTAAGAAGATCCACAAGGTTTCCATCCTTCTCGCTGAGATCCAAAAAACAAATCTTCTATCTTCTTTCTGAAATGTTCACGATGGTTCCTGAAAACACAAAGCTCGCTGTAGAAAGCTCGAGTCTGCTCTCCTGAGACTAGGATGGGCTGATCAATAAAGCATCCCCTTCCTCTCTCTCTCTTTCTCTCTCTCTCTCGCTCTCTTTGTCTCGTTTCCTCTCTAATTGGAAGGGCCGGCAGAAAGCACCAGCAGAATCTACTTCAACTCATTTGAACTCAGGGGCCACGCGATAGAACAAACATTCTTCCGGTGGCCGGACTAGTAGATTCAAGAGAAATAAAGAGAGAGAGAGGGAGGGAAAAGAAGAGAGAGACAGGACAAAGAAAGAAAAAGAGAGAGGGGGAGAGCGCGGGAGAAACAAAAGATAAAAAGTCGTGAGAGAGAGAAAGAAAGAAATCCAAAGAGAAATAGAAAGACAGAAGGAGAGAAAAGAGAAAAGAAAGTGTGAAGGTTAGGAGGAGAGAAAGAGAAAAGAGCCAAAAGGAAAAAGTTAGAGCAAAAGACGTTAAAAAGACACACAGAGAGAAATGGACTGAGAGGAACAAAGGAAGAGAAAAAGAGAGAGACACAGGAGTGAAAGAGAGAGAGTGGAAGAAAAGGGGTGGAAAGGAGAGAGAGAGAGAAATAAATACAAGTACGAGTGTCTTTGTTGGAGGCACCTTTGGCAACATCAAGTTGACATATTTCAACCTGCAACTTGTTTTTCTCTTGCGCTTCTCCGAGTGTTGTCTGGCGGGCCGGATTCTGATGATCTTGTTTTATTGTGATTGTATTGTTTTTATTTCCTTTTTCTGTTCATAATAATGGGCCCCAAGAAAGTGAGTGATAACACGAAGGAAAAGTAGAAAACGGTGACAATAATAATGGAGTCGAAAAGGGAAGCCATTTTCAAAATGGTGTCCAAGTGTCGGCCATTTTAGTGCTGCTCCTTCCCCGAAGGGATTCGCTTCATTCCTTTGCGTTTTCAGGAGTGACCGGGACAGATAGAAGAGGAAGTCGTCCGTTGTCGCATCCTTTTTGAAATGGTGGATCGCGTAGCGGTCACATGTTCCACTACTTCTCTCGTCGCCATCCGAGATCCATTACTGTCGGTCAGGCGGGGTTTTATCTTACCCCGCCCTTCACCCTCCCAGGCTTCTTCACGGTCTTAAATTCCTCCTGGTCCTCAAGGGACCCGACCCGTCAAGTGTACCATTAGCGCGCCGTACCGTCCGGCTAATGTTCCACCGCCGGTTTCCGTCATGAGTCTGGGCGTAAATTTATGATTGGTAATATTGGAATTCATGCGTACTAATTACCGTATTTTCAGCACCTAAAAGTCTTCATTTTTTTCAAAAGCTGACCATGCGCCTTATAATACAGTGCGCCTTATATATGGATCAATATTAAATACTTACGCAACAGCCGCCGACTCGATTTTCCCCCGAACGTGGAGTAGTCCGCGGTGTATGCTGGGATTTATATACCGGCGTTTCATTGGCTAAGCAATGTGTCAATCATCCGTTGAATCGATCTCTATTGGCTGAAGTTATTCGGAGCCTCGGATTGGCTAGAGGGCCAAAACAAAACCTGCAATTGGCCGAAAAAACTGACTCTGAATAGCAAGCTTGCTAAACTACGCCATAAAGAAACATGTTTCATTAGTCTGTATTTGTAAATATTTTACTCTCTTGGATTTACTACACTCACGGTTGTAAGAAGACCATGGTTACGTATCATTATTGAACGTGAGAACTTAGGTGAGCTACTCCGGCTATATATTTTCCCAGTATCTTGTTTCACACTGATCTCGATGTTTCTGTGATGAGTCTATTTTTAAATTCAACTCAATTCCAAGTGTTTATTGTCATATGCACAGTAAAGTTGTGAGCGAAAAAGAAAATAGAAACTAAGGAATGGTTGGCATTTCTTGAATCCCAAGACTTTAACCTTCCGAATGATATTTGAAACGATGCATTTGAGTGACATCGTACGGACACTGTTTCCGTACGTGTCTGAGACACGTATTTGTGTCTGTGCAAGCTTTGGGAATGTTAAGGGGGTAATAAGTTGGACTGAACCATCCGACTGTTTTGTCCACGTTCCCATTGTAGCGCCTTATAATCCGGTGCGCCTTATGTATGGAAGATATAGGACCAAAAACTATTTTTTGGGGGGTGCGCCCGATAACCCGGTGCGCCCTATAGTGCGGAAAATACGGTACTTGTCTGGGTAAGCGCTACTGTAGCAGGTTATCCATCCATCCGACGGGTATCTTCAACTTATCCGGAGTGGGGTCCCAGGGAAGCCCGGACTTCTTGTCCCCCAGCCACTTCATCCAACCTTTCTTTCTTTCTTTTTTCCTTTCTTTCTTTCTATCTTTATATGCGTTTTAAATCTTTATTTTTATCTGCTGTCAATATTTGTATCATTCTTTTTCTCCTTCTCTCTCTTTTTCCTCTTCTCCTTTCTTTCTTTCTTTTTCTTTCTTTTTTCTTTCTTTCTTTATATGCGTTTTCAATCTTTATCTGCTGTCAATATTTCTATCATTCCTGTTCTCTTTCTCTCTTTTTCCTCTTTTCTTCTTTCTTTCTTTCTTTCTTTCTTTCTTTATATGCGTTTTCAATCTTTATCTTTATCTCCTGTAAATATTTCTGTCATTCTTTTTCTCTTTCTCTTACTCTCTCTTTTTCCTCTTCTCTCCTTTCTTTCTTTCTTTTTTCCATTCTTTCTTTCTTTCTATCTTTATATGCGTTTTAAATCTTTATTTTTATCTGCTGTCAATATTTCTATCATTCTTTTTCTCTTTCTCTCTTTCCTCTTCTCCTTTCTTTCTTTCTTTCTTTTTTCTTGCGTTTTCAATCTTTATCTTTATCTGCTGTCAATATTTCTATCATTCCTGTTCTCTTTCTCTTTCCTCTTTTCTCCTTTCTTTCTTTCTTTCTTTCTTTATATGCGTTTTTTAATCTTTATCTTTATCTGCTGTCAATATTTCTATCAGCCTTTCTCTCTCTCTCTTTTCCTCTTCTACTCTTTCTTTCTTTCTTTCTTTCTTTCTATGATTATTGTTCAAGACACTATTGTTGTTGTTTTTTTTTTTTTTTCAAACGAAGGAAGTATTTTTTTTTTTTTAACCACTAGCAGGCATTCACAAATACTCACTGTCCCGTTGAGTTTTTCTCCATTTTCTAGGCATCGATTTTAACGCTAGCATAATCTAAAGTGCCATAAATGCTGATCTTGGTCGTGAACCCCGTTCTACCTCCCTCTAGCGGCCATTAGAGCAAAATGCCTCGCAATAAAATCCATTTCGGTGATTTCAAAAAATAGAAAAAGAATGGAGGAAAAAATACAGCCTTTGTGAATGTGTTTTTCTTTGAATCATTGATATTTCTAATTTATTTTTCCTTTTTCCACTTTTTTTGCGGTTTAGGCTTAAAGCAAACGCTAAAAAATTAAGTCTAGATTGTTATTCAAAAATACTTTGAATCAACGTAGTAAAACAAAGACATGATTTGATTTATTTAATGTATGGTGTACTTTATTTGACATCAATATGTAACGGCCGTAATAATAACTCTAGTTTTGTTGAAATTAATGCTGAAATATATTTGTTTAGTTGGTGTATAAGTGTCCTGCAATGACCAGTCCGACAGCGCCACCTGCTGGTATGGAGTAAGGTTTAGTTTAGCCTCTGATTTTATGACCGGAAACCGGATGTTGTAGCGGTTAGCGCGTGATGCTAACGGTAAGCCACGACTTTTTGTTGCTCCGCAAATAAAAGTTTATTAACGACATTAAAACCACAACTGACATATCTGTTGTTAAGCGATTTGGATTTATTTTCGTTTTGTTTCTGTCGCCATTTATGTTCGTTTTGCCGTACGATGTACTCTACTGCACGGGTGTCAAACAGGCGGCCCGCGGGCCGGATCAGGCCCGCTGAGGGATTTAATCCGCCCCGTGAGGCAAAGGAATGCACAAGAGAAAAATGAGCTGCTGGTTGAAATATGTCACTTGATGTTGCCAAAGCCAGGCGCCTCTCACAATCGCTGTACCTGTTTTTCTTTCTTCAATCTCTCTCTCTCTCTCTCTCTCTCTCTCTCTCTCTCTCTCTCTCCCCCTTCCTCTCACTTTCGATCTCTTTTTATTTCTTTGTTCCTCTTTGTCTCTTTCTCTATCTGTGTCTTTTTACCTTCTTTTGCTCTCTCTTCCTTTTTTGCTTTCTTTCTGTCTTTTTTCTCTCCCTCAGTTGCATCCCCCTCCTCTCTCTCTCTCTCTCTCTCTCTCTCTCTCTTCCTCCCCTTTTCTCTCACTTTCTATCTCTTTCACTCACTCTGTCTCTCTTTTTCTGTCTTTGTTCCTCTTTGTCCCTTTCTCTATCTGTGTCTTTTTAACTTTCTTTTGCTCTTTCTTCCTTTTTTCCTTTTTTTCTATCTTTTTTCTCTCTCTCTCTCTTCCTCCCCTTTTCTCTCACTTTCTATCTCTTTCACTCACTCTGTCTCTCTTTTTCTGTCTTTGTTCCTCTTCGTCCCTTTCTCTTTCTGTGTCTTTTTTTCTGTCTTTTCTCTCTCTCAGTTGCATCCCCCTCCTCTTTCTCCCCCTCTCTCTTTCTCCCCTTCTCTCTTTCTATTTCTGTTTGGATTTCTTTTTCTATCTATTTCTTTCCCCCCCTCTCTTACCATTTCTATTTTTATCTCTCTTGTTTCTAACCCTCTCTCTTTTTGTCTGTCTCTCCTACTCTTATTTCTTTCTCCCTCCTTTGAATTCTTCTCAATCTACTCTTCTTTGTTTCGTTCTCCCCATCTTTCCTTTTTGTTTTTCCTTTATTCTTTCTTTCTGTCCAACTCTCCTTTTCATTCTTCCTTCCTCATGAGTTTGGCCCCCGAGATAATTTTTGTTCTATCGCGTGCACCCCTAACCCCCCCCGGGACCCATCACTTTTTACAGCTCAAATGAACACAGAGAGTGATATAAGATAGGTGTTTTTTTTTTTGTATATTGAATTCATTTCTGAGTGGTCGGGTCGCTTATATCGGCTCCAAGAGTCCCAAAGTCCGACCGCTGCCATGGTTTGGGTCAATGAAGAGCGTGACACTTGCGAGGATGACGAAAGGGCTTTATTTTCCACGGAAGGGATCGGATCGAGGCCTTCACACACACACCGAAAAAGGGGGCGAGGGGGTCTAACAGTACTAACACCACACAGGCACAACAGGTCCAAAACTACAGCCCGGTCAAAAGACAAATAAATAAGAAAAACACGGCTTTTTTCTCTCTTTTCTGTTTTCCTCCGTCTCCTTTCACAGTATTTGCTCCGCGCTCCGCTTGGATTGTCAGGCTCGGGGATTGTCTCGCGCTTCAGATATGGCGTACGAGCGCGTCTCCGGGGACGGAAAACGCCACGTTCTTCTTTCCGAGTCGGGAAACGCGCGCTCGGACCGAAAGGACGCGACGGAGCGTTTTCAACGTTCTTCGTGGAAGAGTTTTCTGCTTCGATATTGAAATATCACAGCGTACGCGATCGAATCGGATAAAAGTATTCATGTCGAAGATTTCGTCTTCCCGGTCGGGATGAGAAATTCAAAAGCATGCGGATTGTGTGAACGCTTTGGCGAAGGTTTGTGAAGCGCATCCGCCCGACACTCCATTTTACGGTTACTGTTTTTGGCTAAATGACTATGGTCTGCGTTTATAGAGCGAATGACTCGTTTGTTTTTCGTTTCGTCTGCCCCGAAAAGGAAACAGGTAGGCGCCGCTATTGGCATGCGAGTGTTTGCCCGAAGCGCGCTCGTCTCGGGACCGGGAGGTCCGAGGTTCGATTCCCGGCTCTTCCGGGCGAAATGTGGAAGTGTCCTCGGGCGAGACACTCGTTCCTCGATGCCCCCAATAAGCAGCAGTATGACTCTGCTATCGTGTGTGCGTCCATCCATCCATTATCTGCACTGCTTATCCTCAATAGGGTCGCGGGGATGCTGGAGCACATCCCAGCTATCTTGGGGCAGTGGGCAGGGGACACCTTGAACCGGTTACCAGCCAGTCGCAGGGCACACAGGGACACACTAGCACACTTAGGGACAATTTGTACCGGCCAATTCACCTGGAAATGCATGTTTTTGGAATGTGGAAGGAAACCGGAGGGCCCAGAGGAAACCCAGGCAAGCACAGGGAGAACATGCAAACTCCACACAGGAAGGTTTGATCTCATGACCTAAGAACTGTGCCTCTCACGCGCTAACCACTGCGCCGCCGTGCTACCCATCGTGCGTGCGCGTTTGTGTGAAATACATTGTAGAGCGGGCAGCACGGCGGGGCAGTGGTTAGCGCTTGTGCGGCACAGTTCATGTCATGGGAACCTGTCGTGGGTTCAAATCCAGCTCCAGACTTCCTGTGCGGAGTTTGTACGTTCTCCCCGTGCTTGCGTGGGTTTCCTCCGGGCACTCCGGTTTCCTCCCACATTCCAAAAACATGCATTTCAGGTGAATTGGCCGGTCTAAATTGTCCCTAGGTGTGAATGAGCGAATGAGTTGTCTGTCCCTGTGTGCCCTGCGATTGGCTGGCAACCAGTTCAGGGTGTCCCCTGCCCACTGCCCGGAGATGGCTGGGATGGGCTCCAGCCCCCCCGCGACCCTAATGAGGATAAGCGGCACAGCTGATGAGATGAGATGAGACATTGTAGAGCGCGGATCCGGTCGTCACAGGACAGGTTCGATTCCCGGCTCCTCCTCCTAAAGGTGTCCTCGGGCAATGTGCCGGTTGGCTGTCGCTCCTATCTGTGAGTGTGAAGCGCATCGTAAAGCACTTTGGGAGGCAATATAAAAGCAGACCATTGAGTGGAACTGGCGTGTCGGGCTTAGCAAGCGGCTGCTGGTGAAACAAGAAACTGTGCTTCTACTTTCCGTGCGGACGTTTGCTCGCATTGGCCTTGCTTGGAATGGACACTAGCGTTCCAATTTTTGGGGGTCACTCTGAGGATTTTGGGAGCGCGGGTTCGATTCCCGGCTATTTGTGGGGGGAAAAAAACACATTTGACTTTCGGGTGTGTACTTGTACCCTAAACTGCAAACATCAACGATTACAAATATTTTGAAAAATGAAAAAAAAATTCGATGTTGACACTGATGTTTTGCACATACTACATAACAAGCTGCTAGCTGAGGACAGCGATAGTCAACTGGGGATAATGGATCGTGGCCGCACAAGTACCGTTCATTTGAGGCGGGAAGAATCGTGGAAAAAAGCTGGCACACGTGACACAAATTTGCTCTTTCGGTTACCGCTCTCAGGAATAGTTGACCTGGGATAATGGATCGGGGCCGCGCATTTCATTTCAGCCGTGTGGAACGGAACCCCGGTCCTTGCTCGCATCATTGTAAAAGCGGTGTGATTATAGCTGCACAAGTGCACTTCGTTTTAGCCGGAAAATGGCGGCAAAAAAAAAAGAGGCCTCGACGTGGGATAATGGATTGCAGCAACACAACAGATGTTGTTGGGAAACGCACGCTTGGACCCAAACAAACGTTTTTTTGTGAGTTTTCTGCAAAACAAACGAGATATCCTTTGATATTGAAATATCACAGAGAACGCGATCAAATCGAATCGAAAAAAAGGAGGCCCCGACGTGGGATAATGGATTGCGACCGCACGGATGTTGTTCGTTCGAGGCAAAAATGACTTAAAAAAAAAAAAAGGCCTCCCGGCTTCACAATTGTGCGTCCTGTCGCTTCACGCTCGCAGAAATATGCGATAGGGGATAATGGATCGCAGCTGCACAGGTGCATTTCATCCTAGTTGACTAAGTTTTAGCCGGAAAATGACAGCAAAAAAAAAGTAGGCCTCGACATGGGATAATGGATTGCGGCCGTGCAGATGTTGTTCGTTTGAGGCAAAGATAACAAAAAAAGCCCCCCGCAGCCCCACAAATGCATCCTGACGCTTCACGCTCGCAGAAGTATGCGATGGGGGATAATGGAGCGCAGCCGCACAGGTGCACTTCATTTTAGACAGAAATAGCTGCAAAAAAAGGCCCCTGTGCCCAGGCTCCACAAATATACGTCTTGTTGCTTCACGCTCGCAGAAATATGCGACGGGGGATAATGGATCGCAGCCGCGCAGGTGCACTTCATTTTAGACGGAAATAGCTGCAAAAAAAGGGCCCCCGTGCCCAGGCTCCACAAATATACGTCCTGTCGCTTCACGCTCGCAGAAATATGCGATGGGGGATAACGGATCGCAGCCGCGCAGGTGCACTTCATTTTAGACGGAAATAGCTGCAAAAAAAAGGCCCCCGTGCCCAGGCTCCACAAATATACGTCCCGTCGCTTCACGCTCGCAGAAATATGCGATGGGGGATAATGGATCGCAGCCGCGCAGGTGCACTTCATTTTAGACGGAAATAGCTGCAAAAAAAAGGCCCCCGTGCCCAGGCTCCACAAATATACGTCCTGTCGCTTCACGCTCGCAGAAATATGCGATGGGGGATAACGGATCGCAGCCGCGCAGGTGCACTTCATTTTAGACGGAAATAGCTGCAAAAAAAAATCTGTGTTTTTTCTTGAAAAAAGAGGAGAACCCCAAACTTTGGAACGCTAGTGTGACGCTAAAGGAGTAGCAGTAGTATTAAAAGTAGTATTTGTACTCTATCCGGGCAAGAAAAGGCAAAGCAAATACGAGCCGGGTCCGCTGTCACAAAAGCGAAGCCTCTGTCCCGTACGTTTTTTGTAAACATTTTCAGGGCGAGGGCCGTGTTTTGGCTCCTATCTTCTCCCTTTTTTTTCTTCTTCTTTTAGGAGAGCGCGTCGAGGCGTGGCGGTAACCCCCTGGTGGTCGTTCACTGTAATCTGGCCCAGTATTGGCCCAGGTTTTGGCCCAGGTTCTGGCTCAGGTTCTGGCTCAATCCTTGCGGGTCGCTTCCCGGAACTTGCACCGGCACCGACACGCCGGGTGAAATGAGGCCTGGCGAGAAGAAAGGGAGACCTTGTCAATTTGCAAGAATGACCGTTTAAAGGGACAGCGTGTGTGAGTTGACCACCAGATGCTGCCGTTTGGTGGAGTGCAGGCTTGTCGAACGGACTTTAAGTTTTGTATCTCTCTCTTTCTCTTTTTAATTTCTTTCTTTCTTTCTCGCTCTCTGATTTCCTTCTCTCTTTCCCTTGTTCTTTCCTTTTTTCACTCTCTTACTATCTGTCTCTCTCTCTCTTTTCTGTCTCCTTTCTCATTTTCTCTCACTATTTCGCCTTCTGTCTCTCTTTCTTTCTTTCTTTCTTTCTGTCTCTTGTTCTCTTTCTTTCTTTCTTTCTTTCTCTATTTCCCCTTCTTTCTTTTCTTTCTTTCTTTCTTGCTCTATTTTCTTTCTTTCTCTATTTTCTTTCTTGCTCTATGTTCTTTCTGTCTTTCTCTATTTTCTTTTGTTCTCTATTTTCTTTCTCTATCTCTCACTTTCTCTCTCTGTCTCTCTCTCGCTTTCTATCCTTCTCTCTCGCTCTTTCTCGCTTTTATATCTCTCTCGCGCTCTCTCTTGCTTTCTCTCTCTTGCTTTCTCTCTCTTGCTTTCTATCTCGCTTTCTCTCACTCTCTCTCGCTTTCTCTTTCTCTCTCTTTCTCTCTCTCGCTTTCTCTCTTGCTTTCTCTCTCTCTCACTCTCTCTCTCTCTTTCTCTCTATCGCTTTCTCTCTCTCTCGCTTTCTCTTTCTTTCTCTCTCTATCGCTTTCTTTCCTCTCTCTCGCTTTCTCTCTTTCTCTCTCTCTTGCCCTCTCTCTCTCACTCTCTCTGTCTATCTAATATCTTTCTTTTTCTCTCTCTCTCTCTCTCTCACTTTCTCTCTCTCTCTCTCTCTTGCTCTCTCTCTCTCTCTTTCTCTCTCTCTCTCTCTATTTCTCTCTCATCTACTACTCAACTCCCCTAATAGAATATTTTCTCCTCCGTGTGGCCCCGAGCTAAAATAAGTTTGATGCCACTGCAGTAAATACTATCACCGGTTAAAGGAACAGTGTGTAATATCACGCAGCGCAACCACAAACATATGCTAAAAGCACACGGCATAAACAAACTATGGCGGCTCAAAGTGACCAAACCGCACCGTTTTCATTCTCGTTTTGAGTTTTTTTTTACTTTTTGATGTTTTGGGGAATCTGTAGCAGCAAGACGTCAGTTCCCTTAAAGGTACATTGTGTACTATTTCAATAAAGGGATGAATGAAATAAAAATATGATAAAACAATAAAAAACAAAGTCAAAAAAGAAGTCAAAAACCATTTTAAGAAGAAGCATATATATAATATTTGATCCCTAGTTGGCACTGTATTGTCTAATGCGAAAGAAAAGCAGAGCACAACGTAGCAGCAAGATCCCATACCAACATGGCGCAGACGACTTGGTATGTCAAAGAAAAACACATTTCTTCACCTAGAAATATTTCAAAAAAAAAAAAATACACTGGTATGACAGTTCATGTATTTTTGCCTATTGTTCAAATCAATGTTTTTTTTCTTTACTGAATAAAGTTTTTTTTGTATCACTAGGAGGCACAAAATATGACTCACTGTCCCTTTAAGCCTTAAACTCAATTTAACTCGGGGGGGCCACACGATAGAACAAGCATTCTCTCGGGGGCCGGCCTAGTAGAATAGAGCGAAAGAAAAAGAGAGAGAACTAAAAGAGAGGGTGAGAAAAAGAGATGGGGTGGGACAAAGAAAGATAGAGAGAGAGATAATGTGAGAAACAAAAGTGATAAAAAGAGAAATAGTGAGGGAGAGGGAAAGAAATAGAGATAAAGAACGAAACCCAAAGAGAAACAGATGAAGAAAAAGAGAAAAGGAGAGAAAAAGAGAGATGGGGAGAAAGTGAGAGGAAAGGAAAAAAAGGATGAGAAAGCAAAAGAAGGTAAAGAGACAAAGAGGAACAGAAGAAAAGAGACAGAGAGAGTGAAAAAGAGGGAGATAGAGAGTGAGAGAAAAGAGAGAATGTGAGAAACTTAAGAGACAGAGAAAAAGTGAGAGGGGGAAGAAAGAGAGAAAAAAAGAACTCTAAAGAGAGAGAAGAGAAGGAGAGAAAGACATAAAAGGAAATAATGAAGAGAAAGCAAAGGAAGGTAAAAGACACGGAGAGAGAACGAGACATAGAGGAACAAAGAAAGCAACTGAAAGAAAGAGGGAGATAGAGAGTGAGAGAAAAGGGGAGGAAGAGAGAGTGAGAAATATAAGTACAGCGATTGTTGGAGGCACCTGGCTTTGGCAACATCAAGTGGACATATTTCAACCTGCAGCTCGTTTTTCTCTTTTGCTTCTCTGAGTGTTGTCTCGCGGGCCGGATTCAATCCCTTAGCGGCCCGTATCTGGCCCACGGGCCGCCTCTTTGACACCCCATGCTTTAAGGTGAGCTTAACGTGATGTGGAATAAATGCTCGTTTCTCGCGCTGAATATTTTAAAACATGCATTCCAGGTATTTTTATTTAGTTAAATCAAGTCTGGTTGATTTTCTTTTAATGAATAAAGTTTGTTTTACCACTAGGAGGCGCTAAATATTGCACACTTTCGTTTTCCCCTCATTTTCAATGGAACTCAAGTTGAACTCCCATGACCGCTAGGGAGCGCTCAAGAGCTATCAAGAATCCACTAAGCCAAATAGACAGTGACCGTGATGCAAAAAAAACACATCAATAAATAAAGATGTCGTTTTTAAGAGCGTTGCTGATAAATATTTGAGTTTAAATAGAAAAAAATAAAATAAAAAGGAAACATTGAAATGAAATCAAAATCTCCTTTCATTTTTGCTTTGAAGTTGAAGACGAGCACGCCTAGCTACGAGGACGGACACGAACATTTCTGCCGGTCAGGTAAATCCCTAATAAGTTCCATTTCAAAGAATAAAACCACAAAACAATAACTAAAATATTTTAATAACAATTTATGAGCAATAATGCCACCAACGTAACTTCTGTGGCTAATGTTAGTCCCGTGTATTTCGGTCGCGTTAAACCCATTCGTCACGTTTTCGTCATTTAGCTAACTTTTCTTATTTTCCTCTCTTTTTTTAAAATATTATATATAAGGGAGAAAACCCAGAGTCATTCAACATTATATTTGTTAACCAAAAATATTCGTCTTACATGTACTCGTTCATTTGTTTAAATATATCGCTAAACCCCCCAAAATACTGAATTTTAGCATGCGTTCGCTGTAAAAGTTTAATCGCTTTATTAATGGATTTATTAATTTATTGTAGCGCACTAAGAAATAGTAAGTAACATTAAAATGTTTAAATGACAACGTAGCCCGTGCTACATATTCAAATTATGTTCTCTTCTGAACGAAAGTCATGTTTATTTGTATAGCCCTTAATCACTGGCAGGGTTGACTTCAACTGGATTACTTTCAAATACTTTTGGATTACTCCAATAGTATTGATTACATTTTGTGCAGGCTTGGGGAGTAACAGAATACATGGAACGGCAAAAAAGATGTTGGCAAGCTCATCTCATCTCATGAGCTACACCGCTTATCCTTATTAGGGTCGTGGGGGGGGGGGGGGGGGGGGGGGGGGGGGGGGGCTGGAGCCCATCCCAGCCATCTCCGGGCAGTGGGCAGGGGACACCTTGAACTGGTTGCCAGCCAATCGCAGGGCACACAGGGACAGACAACTCACTCGCTCAGTCACACCTAGGGACAATTTGGACCGGACAATTCACCTGAAATGCATGTTTTTGGAATGTGCCCGGCGGAAACCCACGCAAGCACGGGGAGAACATACAAACTCCGTACAGTAAGGTCGGTAGCTGGATTTGAACCCACGCAGGAGGTTCCCACGACCTCAGAACTGTGCCGCACACGCGCTAACCATTTATTTTCATTTTGTTTCTGTCGCATTTTATTTTAGTTTTGCCGGAGATCAAAGCCAGGAGAAAAAGCTTACCACGTGTTGTGAGTCGAATTTCCCATTTACCGCAGTGTTTTCCCATTTGCTCCAAAAATACCACTTATTTTTAAATTAACACAAATATTTACTTTCTTTGGTAATGAGTTACTTTTAATATGGTGTAATTCAGTGACTAATTTAGTTACTTTTTGTAAGAAATAGTGAGTAATTATAACCAGGGTTGGGTTGGGTTACTTTAACTTGATTACTTTCAATGACTTTTGGATGACTCCAATAGCAAACATGCTCATAAAAGACGAAAGAAACTCAATATGAATAAAATGACTCCATTTTGTGCAGGCTTGGGGAGTAACGGAATACATGGAACGGCAAAAATGATGTTGGCAAGCTGTTTGGAATTATTTTCATTTTGTTTCTGTGGCATTTGATGTTCGTTTTGCCGGAGATCAAAGAGATCAAAGCCAGGAGAGAAAGCTTACCACGTGTCGTGAGTCATCATTTGATTCATATTTCGTTTTTTTTTTGTCTTTTATTAGCACACTTGCTATTGGAGTAACCCAAAAGTCATTGAAAGTCATCCAGTTCAAGTAACCCTACCCAACCCTGATCACTGCACAGACCACAGATTATTTTACAGACTATTATGACAGCATCCCCTGATCTAAAACCGACATGAGGGCAAGGAAAAACTCGAAACCTCAACATGAGGTAAATAAATCCTTTTTCTTCTTTCACGTATTTTAGCTGTTATATCTTCTATACATTGAAAATATAGTAATATATAGTGCAAAATCCTTCCTCTTCAAATATTCAAGCTTTTTTTAACAGCCATTAGAATAGAATAGAATCTACCTTTATTGTCATTGTTACAAAATGGGTTAACATATTGTGACAACGAAATTGGGCATGACACTCCAGTTTTACACATTCACAGTGAGGTATAAGCCAAGAAGATAAAGGGACAGAGAAGATTATTGAACAATTGTGCTAATTTAATAACGTTTTTCATCTTAAGACTACAAACAATAGTTAAAAAATATAGCAACATTAAAAAATACCTAATCTGTCAATATTTTATTGTTTATTTGACATTTATGTCACCACACAACGTAAATTGTGCCCACATTTAAACACAATAAACACACAACGAACATGAAAACTCCACCCAAATCATTAAAATAGCAAATGAATTCAGCCATGGGCGTAACCGGCCTGTAATTACCCCCCCAAGCACCCTCAAAATGAATAGCGTTTTTAATCCTTGAGAAAGGACAGGATGGGCTTAAATAGGATGGAAAAAAGGAAACCAAACTGTGAACACCGAAGGGTCCGCTGCCTTGAAATGGTTCAGTCTATTTCATAGTGAGCACCGCTCTCGCTCGGCTAGTGTGACTTGCGGCCTAGCGGCAGAGTCTGTGGAGGCTCCGGTGTATTCCGATGACAAATTTGTTATACGATGGTTATGTTGAACAACTATTTTACCACTTAATGCTGTATCTTTGTTATCATCAACATATATGAATCTATTTAACACACTAACTATGAGGACAGGCACAAAACACCTCCTAATTTAACGCGTAAGTGAAATAAAAAATATATGCAAATAGATAACCAGCCAGACACTGAAGCTACAATCACTCCTTTACTCAACCGTACTTAGGCAGTTTTTCGTTTGTGTATGGCGAGAGCATGGATCCGAACCCCTTTTGACCCAAATAAAATCATAATATAAAGGTTTTTTTGTTGTTTTTTTTTTTTTTATCCAGAGCAAATATTTGAAGACAAAATTCAACAAAGCCGCTCTCAGCGCAAAAGCCTATTTTCAGCCCATTTAATTTCCCTGTGTATTGTTTAATGATTTGATCAAATCTATGATAATGATACCAGAGCCTGTGTCCTATATCAAAATAAATACACTTAAAGTTTGTCTCTCCCCTGTAGCAACCCAAGAGTGTCGAGGCTCATATTGACCATCGTTTTTGTCAAAAATAATGGTTTTAAAACAAGGTGCGAGCAAAGTTCTTTCAGTAAAAATGTCACAAAATTCTGCAAACAAAACTAGTGAGAAGCAAGTGCTCGCGCTAGGTGTGCATAGCTCTGCCCATCTCAAATTGCTCTGGATGCTTCGCTGGCGTTTACGCGTATGGGTTTTTACAGTTTGTTCTGTGGGTTTTCGCCATAAAGTGTTGCTTAATGAGCTTCCATATAAACGATTCCTTAGTGATGTACATTCAAAACGGGGTATGTTGGTGTGATACTGTAATCAGGGTTGGGTAGGGTTACTTGAACTGGATTACTTTCAATAACTTTTGGATGACTCCAATAGCAAATATGCTCATAAAAGACAAAAGAAACGAAATAGGAATCAAATGACTGAATTTTGTGCAGGCTTGGGGAGTAACGGAATACATGGAACGGCAAAAATGATGTTGGATTGATTTTCATTTTGTTTCTGTCGCATTTTATGTTCATTTTGCCGGAGATCAAAGCCAGAAGAGAAAGCTTACCACATGTTGCGAGTCATCATTTGATTCATATCTCGTTTCTTTTGCCTTTTATTAGCATATTTGGTATTTGAGTCATCCAAAAGTAATTGAAAGTAATCCAGTTCAAGTAACCCTACGCAACCCTGGTTGGTGAACAGTGTTGGGCGCAAAAACTGGAAACAAAATGCTTAGTTTGTAGGTAATTCATTTAAAAAGTACTTTTTTTACCACCTGGATTACTTAGTAACCAATTCCAGGGTTCGTACACCTTGTTTATAGCCAAGTTTTATTTTTTTTCCCCAGAAGAAATCCAGTGTGATCGTGAAAAACCAGGCCAAAAAATTGAGCGTAACATATGGTTATGTTTTGGTCACTTTGAGTCCCCATAGTTTGTATTCTTCCTTGTGCATTTAGCACTCGTTTTGGGTTGAAAAGCAGCCTACATGGATAGAATAGAATATACCCTTATTGTCATTGTTACCAGGGTTGGGTAGGGTTACTTTAACTGAGATCAAAGCCAGGAGAGAAAGCTTACCACGTGTTGTGAGTCATCAATTTATTCCTATTTAGTTTCGTTTGTCTTTTATTAGCATATTTGGTATTGGAGTAATCCAAAAGTCATTGAAAGTAATCCAGTTAAAGTAACCCTACCCAACCCTGACTGTAATTGTAAACTGTATTTGAGACTGTGCTCTATATATACTGGAGCAAACCCTTTGATAGATCAGTTTTGCTTTGTTTTGACAAAGTTTACGGTCGTCATTGCTCAATTCTAACTTGGAACTATTCGGGACAAGATACATTTTCTCCGTTATATTGGGCTACATTGAAGCCGTTACTTAAATCCAGAGGTGGTTAGTAACAAGATACATTTTTCTCCATTACATTGGGCTACATTGAAGCTGTTACTTAAATCCAGTGGTGGATAGTAACAAGTTACATGAAATGATGTGCATTTCTATAGCGCTTTTCAAGTCAATGACTTCCCAAAGCGCTTTACAATGTGCTCCACATTTCCCAATAGCAGCCTTATATTGGGGGTATTAGGGGTTCAGTGTCTTACCCAAGGACACTTCGACATGTAACACGGAGGAGCCGGGATTCGAACTGGGATCCTTTGATCCCAAGACGAGTAACAAGATACATTTTTCTCCATACATTGGGCTACATTGAAGCTGTTACTTAAATCCAGTGGTGGATAGTAACAGGTTACATGAAATGATCTGCATTTCTATAGCGCTTTTCAAGTCAATGACTTCCCAAAGCGCTTTACAATGTGCTCCACATTTCCCAATAGCGGCCTTGTATTGCAGCCATGTAAGACGCTAACCTGCTTATTGGGGGTATTGGGGGTTCAGTGTCTTACCCAAGGACACTTCGAGCTACCGCCGCCCCTGTACTATCAAAAACCGCTAGTGCAGTTGAGTTTCTGAAACATGAAAATGCTCAATAATCACTATTATTAACAGAAATTGACGTTTCAGGGAGAAGCACTCACCGGTGTTGGAGTTGGCCGATGTCTGCAGGTGAGGGGAAGAATACGCCGTGGAGTCGAAACTGCGAGGAGCAGACGGAGACGGCGGCAACATGCAAGAGTACGAAGAGGCCGACTGCGGAGGGATGGACTGAGTGGGTAAAAAAGCAGAAAGAAATACAAGCTTGAGAAAGGAAAACTTTCTTGTGAATTAGTGTAACTCCTCGTCGAAGGAAAACGATCCCGTCGCAATTATTTAATCCATTATTTATTTCATTCATCAATAGTTGGGTGCCACTTCACTAGATGACAGCCATTGTTGCAGTTACTCTCCAAAAGTTGAATAGCAAAGTATGTGTTAAACATTTTCCAAAGGTGGTGTTCGTTACTTCAAAATAGTCAACTTCTAGCTCACAGGCGGCCCGCGGGCCAAATCAGGCCCGCTAAGGGATTGCATTGAGACAACACTCAGAGAAGCGCAAGGGAAAAACAAGCTGCAGGTTGAAATATGTCAACTTGATGTTGCCAAAGCCAGGCACCTCTCACAAACGCTGTACTTGTATTTATTTCTCTCTCCCTCTTCTTCTCTCTCTCTCTCTTTCTCCTACCCCTTTTCCCCACTCTCTGTGTCTCTCTTTTTCTCTTCCTTTGTTGCTCTTTGTCTCTTTCTCTGTGTCTTTCTAACTTCATTTGATCTAACTTCCTTTTTTCCTTTTCTCTTTCTCTCTTCATACCCTTCGTGCTTTCTTTTCTCTTTTCTCTCCTTCTGTCTTTCTATTTCTCTGGATTTCTTTCTTCCTCTTCCTTTCTTTTCCCCCTCTCATGACTTTTTATACTTTGTTTCTCACACTCTCTCCCCCTCTCTCTTTTTCTTTCTTTGTCCCGCCCTCTCTCCTTTTCCCTCCCTCTTTCTCTTATTTCTTTATCTCTTTTTCTTTCTTTCCCCCTCTCTCATGACTTCTCTTTTTATCTCTTGTTTCTCACGCTCTCTCTCTCTTCCTCTTTCTTTGACATGCCCTCTCTCCTTTTCCCTCCCTCTTTCTCTTATTTCTTTATCTCTCTTTTTCTTTCTAATCTACTGGTCCGGCCCCCGACAGAATGTTTGTTCTCTCGCTTTCTCTCTCTCTCTCTCTTCCACCCCATTTCTCCCACTCTATCTCTCTTTCTTTCTCTGTGTCTCTCTTTCTCTCTTCCTTTGTTTCTCTTTGTCTCTTTCTTTTTGTGCATCTTTTAACTTCTTTTGCTCTAACTTTTTCCTTTTGGCTCTTTTCTCTTTTCTCTCTTCCTACCCTTCGCGCTTTCTTTTCTCTTTTCTCGCCTTCCGTCTTTCCATTTCTCTTTGGATTTCTTTCTTCCTCTCCCTTTCTTTTCTCTCTCTCTCACGACTTTTTATCTTTTGTTTCTCACGCTCTTTCCCCCTCTATTTTTCTTTCTTTGTCCCTCCCTCTTTCTCTTATTTCTTTCTCTCTCTTTTTCTTTCTCTTTAATCTACTAGTCCGGCCCCCGATAGAATGTTGGTTCTATCGTGTGACCCCAGAGTTAAAATGAGTTTGACACCCCTGTTCTCGCTTAAGACGTTAACCACCGTTGTAGCCTCTGTCAAGCTCCTTTCGTTGAAAGTTTGTGAAATTCTTAGGGGCGCTCGAATGAACTCGTGCTTTTTTATCTCTTTGGGGTTTGGGTTGACATTTGGACTGTGGCAATGACTTTTTCACGTAGGGCCAGATACCATTTGATTTTTTTTGTGCCTTGATAAATTGAATCAACATTTGAAAAGTGCATTTTGTATTTCCCCGGGTTGTCTCTGTAAGATCCTCAAATCAGTTTGATAATCTGAAACCTTTGTGAGTGAGAAGTACGTGGAGTTGACTATTTGCTGGACAGAATGAAAAAAGCTTGCGGCACTGACAAATGTGCTGGCCCCCGCGCTCACAGCAATATGCTACCGGAGATAATGGATTGCGGAGTGTTTTAACCTGCGATCTACCATGGTCACAAAGTATGCATGAAGTAGCTAGAGATGACGGTCTTTGGTAGAATCCAAATCTATCTATCTATCTAGACATCTATCTAGACATCTATCTAGACATCTATCTAGACATCTATCTATCTATCTATCTCCCTCTATCTATCTATCTAGACATCTATCTATCTACCTATCTAGACATTATCTGTCTAGACATATCTATCTAGACATCTATCTATCCATCCATATATGTATCTGTATCTATCTATGTATCTGTATCTATCTAGACATCTATCTATCTAGACATCTATCTATCTAGACATCTAGACTATCCATCCATCTATCTATCTATATATCTATGGTATCTATCCATCTATCTATGGTATCTATGATATCTATATATCTATGGTATCTATCTATCTATATCTACCTTGGTCATATCCCTCAAGAGGGGTGACCGACACCGAGACAAACGCGTACAATAACAAAGTCCCTCCAGATGAAACAGGACACAAGAAAGCGGACGTGTCACTCGGGTCAGGGTGACACAACACACACTTCTGTCTGACAGCTTTCGCTGGTTTACCCCTGCCGCATCATACGGGTGCCCTGCCCATCCCCGTCTAGACATCCCACTATCCTATTACAACACATCTCCACTCATTCCTATCACCAACAAATCCAAGAATCCAAATCTAGATATTGAATATCTATATCTATGTCTCTCCAATCTCTCCATGCTGACGGAGGACTGACCTGGACCCCGGCCGAGAAGACCGAGAGCGAGCTGTAGCTGGGTAGCGAGGACTCGGCCTGACTCAACATGGAACCTTGGCAAGAAACAAAGTGGTAAGAATCCCGAGTCATCGTGAACGGTAATAACGATGGAAAAAAGGCCAATCACTCTGTACCCGAACCGCCGGCGTGCTGTTGATGGTAGACCGATGTGTTAAAGGAAGTGGTTAGGGGGGCTTGACCCTGCGAACAGGAAGTCACCCCTCCCGACCTCCTTTGATTGCGTAGCTTCTCCTCTCGCCTCCACTTGGCCCTTCGGTTGGAGAACCAAACCTAGAAGAGACGGCGTCCGTGACCGGAAGCCGAAGGAGCCATTTTGTATCGGACGGGACCGTCCCATTCGCTCACCTGTATCCTGGCCTCGGGTAGATCGATCTTATTGGCCAGTCTCTCCCTGGCGAAGACGTCCGGGTAATGCGTCCTTTCGAATTCTGCGGAGGAAAGACGACACGATGAGGACATTCCCACGATCTGCTCGCCGTCTTATCGGTGTTGACTCATTCCGCTTTTTTGCGGGAAAGACAAATCAAGGAGGCAGAGGGATGTATCCTTACGAGCGTTTTTGAAATATTTATCTGTTGCACTTTATGTGAATTATTGATGGCGATGGAACACACCCAAAGTTCAAAGCCAAGGATTCATGCCGAAGAAGCTGCCTAAGCGTTTTTATCTCAAAGTAGACCGACTCGGCCATCCCCGCGGCTTCCGGTTTGGAAGTCGAGGTCCCCGATCCCCGCAAAGCTGTATTATTCGCAGGGTTGGGTAGGGTTACTTTAACAGGATTACTTTCAGTTACTTTTGGATGACTACCAAATATGCTCATAAAAGACAAAAAACTAAATATGAATCAAATGATGACTCACAACACGTGGTAAGCTTTCTCACCTGGCTTTGATCTCCGGCAAAACGAACATCAAATGCAACAGAAACAAAATGAAAATCAATCCAAACAGCTTGCCAACATCATTTTTGCCGTTCCGTGTATTCCGCAAGCCTGCACAAAATTTAGTAATCTTATTCATATTTAGTTTCTTTTGTCTTTTACTTCCTGTGCGGAGTTTGTATGTTCTCCCAGTGCTTGCGTGGGTTTCCTCCGGGCACTCCGGTTCCCTCCCACATTCCAAAAACATGCATTTCAGGAGAATTGGCCGGTCCAAATTGTCCCTAGGTGTGACTGAGCGAGTGAGTTGTCTGTCACTGTGTGCCCTGCGATTGGCTGGCAACCAGTTCAGGGTGTCCCCTGCCCACTGCCCGATGATTGCTGGGATGGGCTCCAGCACCCCCGCGACCCTACTGAGGATAAGCGGTGTAGCTAATGAGATGAGATGAGATGAGATGGGAGACATTGACAAATCCCCCAAACTGGCTCTGTGAACCTTGAGCTATTTCAGGTTTTGCTGCCATCATGGCGACAATATTAGGAATGTGGCAATACTGGAAATATTCAAAACATGCTTCTATTTATTCGGTGTTGAAATGATTCAACTTTACAGTGAGTGTATTTTGTTTTACAAAACCACAGATTTTTCTCATTTTCGATAGATTGATGGATACTTTCTTCATCCGGGTAGGGAAATTCCCACTTCCAGCAGTATCCTTGTGTTGAAAATAAAAAAAAATAATAAAGTAAAAGGAATATAATACATAAATACCCAATGTAACGTGTTGATATAGAGTATTTAAATAGTGCTACGGAAAATACACACTGTCATAAAAATAGGGTCATATGCAAATGTGGGGGTGGGGTTTCATGTGGGCTTTCACTCCCCGAGTGGAGTTAAAGAGCCTCATGGCATGAGGAAGAAATGACCTCAGTCTGTCGGTGGAACAAGACAAGACTTTTATTATAAATGGTAATAAATGTATATAGATACAGATATGTTTTGCTGTCACAGACAAATGGGGTCAAATACGTAACACATTTGTACAATTTTAGGGAAATTAGATGTAAGTGGTTTAGGTAGTTTTAAGATCAATTATATCGAAAAGTATTAACAGTATGTGCTTCCAGTATCCTGAAAACTGAATAGTAAAGTACTCATATCAATCTGAAAAAAATTAACATAGAACATTCCTAGCTCTGTCCGTTAGTTTGATCTTGTCGCGGTTGCCGTGACGCCCAATTGGCGCCAACTGCGGCTTGTTGACAGATTGGCTTCCCGTCTATTTAAGCTCAGTGCTCTCACTCAACCTTTGTCAGTCCGTCAACAAACTTCTGCCCCGCAAGAGATGTGTTTTGACCCAGTCCTGTTCCTGTTGGTATTTCCTGTCCGGTATTGTTCTCGTTTATTTTGTCCTGTTCAATATCGGTTTCTAGTTTCGTTCCGGTCTAGTTTGTCCTGTTTAATTTCGATATCCCGTTTTGATGTCAAACCTGTCTGTCCCGTCCTGTCCGGTATCGACCCCATCTCTCCGATATCTGCTCAGGCAATTGGTATCGATCTCGTCGGCCTCTGGATTCCTATCATTCCACGCCAGACCGCTGCCTAACGTGCATGACTCCCCATTTCCCGTAAAATAAAAGGCTTTTGTGAGAAACGTCACGCATTTGGGTCCTGATCCTGGTCCGGTTCATGACAGATTTTCTGATATTTACATAAACTTATCAGTATTGGTTTCACATGTAATATTACAAACATTTCTCCAATGTTTTACACAAGGCAAAAACTGACAGGGTTAGTATGGGTGCTTGAATTTTAATAGTGGTGTTTTCAAGGATTGATAAGTGCTTGAAATTTGGGCCAAGTTCTTGTAAATGCTTGAAAATGTAGCCATGTTTCACAATTAGTCTGCTTAAAAATGACACCAACACTTCTCTCTGCCTGCTTCGCTTTGTCAGTGTTCATTTTACCTCTGAAAAGGGATGAGTCCCAGGGACTTGCATGCTCAAAAATCTGTGGGTCCCAACAGAGATCTATGGGTCCACAAAATTTAGTCTTATCCAGGTTGAAATTGGAAATCGGCGACAAATATATAAATAAATATATAAATCTATATAGTCATTCAGTTTTAATCATCACACTTAATTGGTAATACAAAGCAGTTATCACTTCAGATTTTTCAGTTTACAAAAATATTGTACATTATACAAAATAATATTGCTGAAATATAAGTCTATATATTCATGCAGTTTTAATCACTTCAGATTTTTCAGTTCATATATTCTTCGTGGTTTGCTGTCCTGCCATAGTTGTAATGGCTTCTCAAGGTCCAATTGGAGCAACGGAATTTGTGGTTTTCATTGTCGTGGTGCCGATCCAATGTGCTTTTCTGAAAGTTCGTATTGCGAAATGATTTATGCAATCCAGTTTTTTCTGTCACGCTGGGTATACGCATCACAGAGCATGTAGCCTCCATTATCATCCTCCTCATAGCGTCACCAGGAAAATAATTGAGTCCATTTTGGCAGAAAAGTCCTTTTCTTGCTAAGAGTATTCTTTTGTTTATCTTTTGTCGAATCGTTCGCTTCCTTGCCTCCGCGATCTGCCGAAGAATTTCTCCGCCGTTTTTTCGTGCCGGAATTATTGCCAGTGTTACCATTTTCTGTGTTATGTTTCGACTTATTACCGACACTGTAGAAATGACCAATTTTGTGTTGATTTGCACCTAATACCAACTATTTTTTCGGAGGGATTACTTCTCTTTCACTCGACAACCACCAAAACAATGACGTCATCTTGTAGCAACAAGATCTCGTTTGCAGAGATCGGCGCGAGACCAAAACAACAATGGCGGATCTGCCTGACGAAAAGTTTGGAGTGCGGTAAAGCTTTGTTTTTAAAAAAAAAAAGTAATCGGATAATAATGCCAATTTGGTGTCAAAAAAGTTGCGTCCTGGGGACGCACGTTGATTTGAGACGACGCGTCCCCAGCAAAAATCCTGCGTCTAGGACGCAGGGACGCCGGCAAACCAGAACACTGGAGAACCACCAGGAAAAGTATGTGTGTCTCCGTGTCCGGAGTCAAACTTTGGAACAATTTACAAGACGAGATCAAACAATGTCCATTAGTTCACGCTTTCAAATTTAAATTCAAAAAAACATTCCTGGCGGAATACAGAGATGAAGAAAATTGGGTATGAGTGATACGAGAGATTGGGAATAGTGTGTCTAGACTCTAGAACAATGGTTAACTTTGTGATGTCGTTGCTATTTTTATATCATAAATTATTTGTTATTATTAATATTATTACTGTTGTTGTCATTATTGGTGGTGTATTTAGTGGGGAAGATGAAGGGGTAGGGAATATAAGCATCTGCTTCTGACTACCCCTTTCCGAACATATTTTGTAACATTATTTTGTTGAGTTTTTGTTTTTGTTCTGTTTATATTTTAATGTTGGAATAAAGTTTTCATTCATTCATTCATTCTTAATACGAGGACGAGAACAAGCCAAAAAAGGGCCGACCTTGCCCGACGACCGACCGGACGTTTAACGCTTCTTCGACCGATCCATATTGCGCGTGATAGCGAGATCCGCAGTGTTCTGGTTTGCCGGCGTCCCTGCGTCCTAGTTGCATTATTTTTGCTGGGGACGCATCGTCTCAAATCAACGTGCGTCTCCGGGATGCAACCTTTTTGACACACAATTGTCATTATCATTTTTTAACAAAGATTTAGCGCACTTCAAACTTTTTGTCAGGCAGATCCGCCATTGTTGTTTTGGTCTCGCGGTTCGAGTTTTCGTCTGCACGCCGATCTCCAGTTCGAGTTGTGTAGTGAAAGTCCGTTCCTTTTTAGAGAACCGGCTTTTTCGGCTCAACTCATTCAAGAGAGCCGGCTCTCCAACGGCTCACTTGCTTTGATGCATTATATTACGAATGATGATGATGTATAAAGAAGTTAAGAAAAAAAAGGAAGTATAAAAGGATAAAATGAAAAAAGACAGGTTTGTGGTGATCCCTTTTAATCAGTATATTACCAAAAATAATTCAATGTAGAAAATGAATTCATAATTTGAATAAGAGAATTCTACTTAATTATATTTGCATGTATTTTTTCCATCTACAGTGAACGTCCAAGCGACTTCATTTTTTAACTTTTTTTTATAATGAAGCTCATTCATGTCGAGCAACTCCGTGTCTCAAAACAAAATGTTCAATAACAATATATATGATATAAGGAAACACATGTACAATATAACATGTTAAACTACATAAAGACTTTTTTGTATTTTGTAAAGGAAAATACGACAGTTTGTAAGGGCATGGAGCACACTCAATTTTGGGGAGCCTTAGATCTCTGTTGGGACCCCTAGATTTTTGAGCATGCCAGTCCCCGGGACCCATCACTTTTCACAGCTCAAATGAACACTGCACCCGAAATCCAAGTTGTCCAGCAAATTGCTGTAATTGGCCGCTTTCCGATCGGCGTCGACACGTTATCGTCCCTCGGCCGCCCACCGAGGTCAGCGTACCTCATTAATGCGGTCGGCACGAGACGACGGCAGCGATAGACTTCCGGTCGGCTGAGCAGCGGACACGGCGTCCTTATTTGGCCGCAGGGGCCCCGCTGCAGCCATATTCAGTCAAGGGTGGCCCTTCTGATTCCTTTGTGTGCACGCAGAAGAGACTTAGTGCATAATGCATGCGCAGTAATGATGCATTATCCAGAGTCCGCTGTTTTTGCAGCCGGAGGCCATTTTGGCCTAGAGTTGTGCTCTTAATGTGTCTAGAAATCGGGGCTCCTTGCCACAACATGAGGCGCTCGTCGGATATTGTTTTAGCCACACTTGGAAAATCCAACGGGGGTCTTTTGACTCGGTAATAGCGCTGTCCCTTTAAAGCAGGGGCGAGTCAGGGGCGATATTGGGTAAAGAAATGGAGCCGAGGGGCTGATTCTGGAGACCTTACCTTATTTTTCTCATTTATGAATAAATATACATGTTATTTTTCTTGATATTCCTTTCTAATTAGATCAATGTCAGCATCTTGGTTTTGAAACACTCTCGCAAAATAAGATATTAGTTCCCGGTTTTTAGCACAAAATTCAATATTCTACTTAGTATAACTCTAGTTGTACTATTGTTGTTGCGCTTGATATAGATTATATATCTGCAGTCAGAGTTTTGGAGTGTTTACATAGTATTTTTGTAGTAAGTTTTTTTTTGTAGTATTGTTTCTAGCATTTCTGCAGTATTTTGTTCCATAATTGATTTTTTTTTCAGTCGTACTGTAGTAGCATTTTGGTTTTATTTCCATTGTAATAATTTGTTGTAATGTTTCTGTTGTAGTATTTTTGTATTGTAGTATTACTGTAGTTGTATTTTTGTAGTATCTCATTATACAAATTTTTGAAGTACCTCTGTAGTATTTTTGTAGTAATTCTGAAGTTTTTTGAAGTATTGGTTTTAATATTTCTGTAGTCGTATTTTGTTAGTTATTCCATAATTGATTTTTTTCAGTCTATCTTTAGTATTTTTTAGTAGTACTGTAGTAGTATTTTGGTTTTATTTCCATTGTAAGATTTTTGTTGCAATGTTTTTGTAGTAGTATTTTTGTATGATAGTATTACTGTAGTTGTATTTTTGTAGTATCTCATTATATGTATTTTTGAAGTATCTCTAGTATTTCCGTAGTATTTTTGTTGTAATACTGAATTTTTTTTGTAGGATTGGTTTTAGCATTTCTGCAGTATTTTGTTCCATAATTGAATTTTTTTTCAGTAGATCTTTAGTATTTTTTAGTAGTACTGTCGTAATATTTTGGTTTTATTTGCATTGTAACAATTTGTTGTAATGTTTTTGTTGTAGTATTTTTGTATTGTAGTATTACTGTAGTTGTATTTTAGTAGTATCTCATTATCCTTAGTTTTCAAGTACCTCTGTAGTATATCTGTAGTATTTGTGTAGTATTGGTTTTAAAATTTCTGCAGTCGTATTTTGTTAGGAATTCCATAATTGATTTTTTTTCAGTCTATCTTTAGTATTTTTTAGTAGTACTGTAGTAGTATTTTTGTTTTATTTTTGTTGTAAGATTTTTGTTGCAATGTTTTTGTAGTAGTATTTTTGTATGATGTATTAGTGTAGTTGTATTTTTGTAGTATCTCATTATACAATTTTTTGAAGTACCTCTGTAGTTTTTTTTGTAGTAATTCTGAAGTTTTTTTGTAGTATTGGTTTTAATATTTCTGCAGTCGTATTTTGTTAGTAATTTCATAATTGATTTTTTTTTCAGTCCATCTTAAGTATTTTTTAGTAGTACTGTCGTAGTATTTTTGTTTTATTTTTGTTGTAATGTTTTTGTAGTAGTATTTTTGTATGATATTATTTTTGTAGTATCTCATTATATGTATTCTTGAAGTACCTGTAGTATTTCTGTAGTATTTTTGCAGTAATACTGAATTTTTTTTTGTAGGATTGGTTTTAGTATTTCTGCAGTCAGATTTTGTTCGTAATTCCATTTTTTTTCCCAGTCTATCGTATTTTTAGGTAGTACTGTAGTTTTATTTTCATTGTAATATTTTTGCTTTAATGTTTTTGTTGTAGTATTTTGTATTATAGTATTACTGTCGTTGTATTTTGTAGTATCATATTTATTTTTGAAGTACTTCTGTAGTATTTCCATTGTAGTATTTTTGTAATAATTTTTTTTTCTAGTATTTCTGTTCTTATAATTCTGTAGTATTTCCATAGTATTATTTTGTAGTACTTCTACAGTACTTTACTAAATGTAATATTTAGTTCTTTAGTGATTTTGTAGTATTTATGTAGTAGTATTTTTTACACAAAGGGACAACGGTGACAAAGTTGACATCCAAAAACATTTTTAGTAGTAGTACTTTATTTATTGTTTTATATATATAGTCATCATATTTTGACCATTATAATTTCGTGGGCCGGATAAAAAAAGCCTCAGCATGTGGTCCGCGGGCCGTAGTTGGCCCACCCCTGCTCTAAAGGATGATATTAGTTTTAGTTTTTTGAATTGTTTTGTGGTTGGGAAAAATATGAATACATTATGATCATAATTAGAATAGAATAGAATATGCCTTTATTGTCATTGTTACAACATGGGATATGCTGTGACAACGAAATTGGACGACTCCAGGTCCACATTTACAGTGAGGATAAGGAAAGAAAGAGACAAAGGAACAAAGAACTAACTGATTAAATAACCAGTATTAGTTGAACACTTACTGAGGTATTGTTAAACGTTGGCTCTTTAAGTGTGAACACCGGTTATTTGAACGCAGCCCGTGAGAGTTCAATTCAAACCGAGAGAGTAAACTTTTAACAATGAAATGAAAATGAAATGTACTGCATTTCTCTAGCGCTTTTCAAGTCAATGACTTCCCAAAGCGCTTTACAATGTGCTCCACATTTCCCAATAGCGGCCGTGATCTGTGCAGCCATGTAAGGCGCTAACCTGCTTATTGGGGGTATTGGGGGTTCAGTGTCTTACCCAAGGACACTTCGGCATGTAACACGGACAAGCCGGGATTCGAACTGGGATCCCTTAATCCTCAAACGATCGCTCTACCTCCTGAGCTAATACCGCAGTAAACGAAACCTAAATGAACTCAATATTTGGCGTTATATTTTTCTTGAACAAATAAATAAGATAAAACATTTAAAGCACGAATAATGGCATATAAGAGTCGATATAAAAGTAAATAATGCTTATGATAGTAAAGTGCTATTGTGTAAGTTCTTATCATAAAGATGGAGAAAATCCAAAGACGTATCAAATGTTTACACCAGGCAAAAAAATCCAATCCAATCAGAACCGAGGCTTCTTTCGTTTACGAAGAGAAACAAACATTTTTCTCCGAACATAAAATTGAAATTCGATTCTCTTCAATTATATATTTAAAATGCCGACACCATTAATATGTCCGAGTGTCACCTCAATATTGTTACTCGCAGCGGCATAACCCTAATGTTGTGTGATGCTCTAACTGGGTGTCAAACTCATTTTAACTCTGGGGCCACACGATAGAACAAATATTCTCTCGGGGGCCGGACTCGTAGATTAGAGGGAAAGAAAAATAGAGAGAAAGAAAGAAATAGAAAGAAAGGGAGAGAAAAGGAGAGAGGATGGGGCAAAAAAGAGAGAAAGGGAGAAAGAGTGAAAGAGGGAGAAAAGAGAGAGACACACAATGTTAGAAACAAAAGAGATAAAAAGTGAGAGAGGGGGAAGAAGCGAGAGAAAGAAAGAAATCCAAAGAGATATAGAAAGAGAGGAGGAGAGAAAAGAGAAAGAAAGAGAGATACAGAGTAGGGGAAAGCAAGAGAGAGGGAAAAGAGAGAAAATGAAAAAGGAAGAGAGAGCAAAAAGAAGGCAAAAAGACACAGAGAGAAGAAAGAGACAAAGAGGAACAAAGAAAGAGGAAAAAGACAGACCGAGAGAGTGAAAGAGAGAGAGAGTGAGAGAAAAGGGGAGGAAGAGTGAGAGAGAGAGAAATACAAGCAAAACATTTGAGTGGCACCTGGCCTTGGCAACATCAAGTGGACATATTTCAACCTGCAGCTCGTTTTTCTCTTGCGCTTCCCTCGGCGTTATCTCACAGGCCGGATTCAATCCCTCAGCGGGCCTGATTCGGCCCGTGGGCCGCCTGTTTAACACCCCTGCTCTAACAAATGCATAGAGCATTATTTTATTAACCCTTTGCACACACGGGACCTAAGCACATGACGTCACCATGACGGACGGTATTAACCCCT
>NC_142368.1:492500-590000 GCF_059441175.1 Urocampus carinirostris
ACCGGGAGAGTTTTCAAAGCTTTAATAATAATAATAATAATATAACTTTCATCCCAAACTTTGCCTGTGACAGGGCAGTTAATGGTAGCAACACGCTCGCAATACAGTAAACGGGTCTGGTAAGAAAACAAAAACATACCGTACTTGTAAAAATCAAGGTAGACCGTCCGGACTGCTGGATTGCTTTTAGCTTAAAAAATGCGTCATTTGCCTTTATTTTTGCGTTTTGCATGATGAGGGTATGTTTACGCTCATTTAATTGATGCACAAGCCAAGAAGTTGCAGTCTTCCTCGGCGCATATATTCCACCGGTCTTAATCTTACCTTTGGTACTCGAGCGCCGCTGGCGGCCGTTAGAAAAACGACATCAATTGGCCGCATCACTGAATAAGATAAAGCCGCAGGGTTGAACGTTTGGGGAAAAAAGTAGCGGCTTATAGTCTGGAATTTACGGTAAATGAAACGGGACCCGAAAATTCATTTCTTAAGATTATTTTCTCTAAATCGTGCGTCTCAAGATTTTTTTCAATGCAAAAAGTGGGACTTCACTCCAAAAGGATGACGTAGAGAGAACACAGTATTGAAAACCCTCTGAACGTTCATATTGGCTGGATTAAATTATAATAATGGATAATCCTGGAATCTTTAGCCATTAAGTTTTTCATCACTCATATCTTCAACCTCTTTGGCTTTTGAAAGAGTTAAACCTTTTAGGATGACATAAACACAGTCATTAGTTTGAATTAAAAATGGAAACTCTCCTGTTGGGGGTCTCGGGGCAGAATTGAAAGGATGCTGTTGGCGGTTTCTAAAGCGTGTAGTTGTGATGATTTTTATGCACATGAAATGACGGTAACCCTCACCCGAAGCGCTACTAAATGAGGTTTCATCTTGTGCTTCTCAACGCGGTCAAACGGACATTTTTTATATTAATTTCTCTCATGCACTGTTGTCACACGATTGAAATGAAAGAAATAACAATAAAATATAAATGAAAATTAGGAACTCTCTAGCGCTATAGATAAAAAGTCAAATGTGAAAAATAATCATGAACAATTTTAAGCAACGAAGACACGGATTTTCCGAAAAACATGCAAAAAGATGGAAAGTAAGTGATGCGAAAGATCAGCAGTCTTTGCGCTCTGCCTGGAAGCCATCAATGTCATTGGAATGAGCTCATTTTTGCTCCATTTTCTACATACAGTACTTAGTTGATCTCCATTATTACCCAACAAGCAATGTTCCCTGTCATTTTCCTTACGGGTCTGAGCGTTGACACAACGTCGGTGAGCAACGCCTGAAACAACAGTGAGCAACAGTAATCCCAAGTGTGGCAAGATAATTCATGATCAAACATGTCCAATACTTGACATCACGTTACAAAATGATTTTTCTCTTTTGAATGAATTGACTCATGTACGATTGCAAAGCTTGTACGGCCTACAAACGCCATTTGTTCTTACAATAATCCTTTTACAAGATTTCCATTTTTTTTTCCTGATATATTTTGTCACATAAAATTAACATTTTGGGGGGCTTATTGAGTCGGTTGTAAGATACAGAACTGTTTTTAGTTACATTTTTTAGTAGAAGTACAATCTTGGCAACAAGATTAACTTGATATCATCAGAAATTATTGGAATGCAACACAAACTTTTTCTTTTTTCCCTGTTTTTTTCTATTTTTTTCAAAAATTCCTTTAAAAAAATCTCATTGTGTTTATTTGTTCCTAGCTGTTACTTTTTAGTCTTTGTTCTCTATTTACTTTTTTTCCTTTTTTTCTTTCTTTTCCTTTTTTTCTGGCTTTTTCAGAATTCTTCCTTCTTTTTTCTCTTCCTTTTGTTTCTTTTTTTTTTCTCAGCTTTTCACTCCTTTTTCATTTTGGTATTTTATTCTTTTTTGTTCTATTCCCCCCTTCCTTTAAGTCATTTTGTGCATCATTTTACCTAATATTTGGTCATGTTGGGATGAAAGAAGCAAAAACAACCTGAACAGCCGTTTAGGACCCGAAGGAGCCGGTTCCTTTGAGTGAGCCGAGCCAAAGAAGCCGGTTCTCGAAAAACTCTACTGACTTTACTCAACTTCGTTCTACTTGGACCTTGACTTCCAAATACCGTATTTCGAACACAACGTCAAGGGAACCCGTGTATTTTGACCTTCATGCACTGTAACTTTGACTTAATTGGCTTCTTAATTAAATATTTGGAGCCCTGATTTTTGTGAGCTGGCTAGATTTTCTCGTGCGGTGAGAATATGCGAGCAGTGCGCAATTGCGCACGCGCGCAGCTTAGAGGGAACACTGCTAACAACTATTGATTCCTTTCTGCGTTTGTCAACACGTGTGACGTAGCCAATTGTTGAGGCAGAATGGCAGAATTCATGTCAGTTTGTAGCAGCCCACAGACACAAAAATATCCTAGATCATATAAAGGAACATCTTAACATTGCACAAAGTATGTGAGAGCAGCAAGATGGTCAAAGTTAACCAAAAGAGTTTAATTGATGGGTGCTAAATTTCTTCTTTTGAAGGTACCGTATTTTCCGCACTATAAGGCGCACCTAAAAGCCTTTATTTTTATCAAAAGCTGACCATGCGCCTTATAATACAGTGCGCCTTATATATGGATCAATATTAAATTGCAAGGTCTCGCAACTTACGCCGACCCGACTTTCCCCCGAAGGCCAAGTCGTCCGCGGCGTATGCTGGGATTTATATACCGGCGTTTCATTTCCTAACCAATGTGTCAATCATCATTTCAATCAGTCACTATTGGCTAAAGTTATTCGGGAGTAAAGGAGGCGGATCCTTTTCATCATTTACGGGCTCGCATAGGCTAAAGGGGCGAAACAGAGCCTGCGATTGGCCGAAAAAGATGAATGTGAATCGCTCGTTGGGTTGCACTACGGCATAGAGAAAACATTTTTTACTGTTCTGTATTTGTAAATATTTGACTCTCCTGGATTTACTACCCTCACGGATATAAGAGGACATTGGCTGCACATTATTATGAACACAACGACTTCGGTGAGCTACTTCGGGTTTTATATTGTCCCTGTATCTTGTTTCAGACTGAACTCGATGTTTCTGTGAAAAGCGGTGCTGATAATGGATGGAATGGAGTGTCTATCTTTAAATTCAACTCTATTCCAAGTGTTTATTGTCATATGCGCAGTAAAGTTGCAAGAGAGAAATGGAAACTAAAAAATGTTTGGCATTTCTTGAATCCCAAGACTTGAACCTTCCGAATGATATTTGGAAGGATGCATTTGAGTGATTGGTGACATGGTACAGACACTGTTTCCGTACATGTCCGAGACACGCATTTGCTTCTTTGCGAGCTTTGGGAATGTTAAGGGGGTAAGAAGTTGGACTCAACTATCTGACCGTTTTGTCGACGTTCCCGTTGTACCGCCTTATAATCCGGTGCGCCTTATGTATGGAAAATATAGGACCAAAAACTATTTTTGGGGGGTGCGCCCTATAACCCGGTGCGCCTTATAGTCGTGAAAATATGGTACTGGAAAAATGGATTGGCCATGAAAAAGGTGTAGGAACCTTTAATATTTGTAGGCATTTATCCATGTATTTGTAGATCTATCGGGATCTCTGCCCCATAAAACCAACGCTCAATTTTTAGAATAACTCAGATATTTTATGACTTCAGAACAGTTTGTAAAGGCGGGAAGCACGAACCCTCAAAAGCCAAACTTCGGGGCCCTCGGCTTTAAGTGTCTGCTCGGCCTCGACTCGACGCAACGAGACCGTGAAAAAGTGCACGACGCCCATAAATCTCTCCCTGGCCAAGGTTGCGGAGCCAACACGCCCGACGGCCAAATTTCGCCGGACGGCGCTGTCGTCTCTATTGCCGAAAGCGAACGGAGGGTTCGAATCCGCCCTGCGGAGAGAAGCGCGAGAGAAAAATTGGCTGCGCTTTGAAATATGTCCACTTGGTGTCACCCAAGACAAGCAAAGCAACCGGAGTAGTATTTCTCTTTTTTGTTTCTCTTTTTCTTTCTTTCTCACCCTCCCCCTTCTTTTTGCTCCTTCCTTCTATCTTTCTTTCTTTTTTCCAGTCTTTCTTTTTTCTCTCTCACTCTCTCTATTGTCCACTCTTTTTCTTTTCTCTTTGTCTCCATTTTTTCTCTGTTTCTCTTACATTTTCTGTCATTTTTTTCCCCCTTTCTCTCCTCAACCTACAAGTCTGGCCCCTGTGAGATTTTGATATTTTCTCTCTGGCACGTGGCCCCCAGATAGAGCGACTTTGACACCCCGGTCGTAGCGCATAATAATGAGCAGGCCTCTCCGCTCTCTTAATGAAATGTCTTTCCCCGCGGGCGTCATCGTGACATGCATCGAAAATCCATGATTATATTTCAAAGCGGGGGTCTCCGACGTGGCGCCCGCGGGCACAAGGGTCACCCCTGAGGACGGTGGAGGTGCAGCTCACCGGTGCCGGGTCATGGCCATTTTCTCATAAAACGATTATTTTTTCCTGGTGGAGTCTATTTAACACTATTTTTAAGTACCGTATTTTCCGCACTATAAGGCGCACCGTGTTATAAGGCACACCTTCAATGAATGACATATTTTAAAACTTTTTCCAAACATAAGGCGCACCGCACTATAAGGCGCTACAAGTGCATGCTGGTTTAAGATCAGGTATTTGTGCAATTTTGTAATTGTAATCCTGTGCAGTCCTTCGAGACATTTTTGTGATTAAGGGCGTCATAAATAAATTTGACTTGGCTACAGTAGAGGCTGTAGTTACATTATGCAACCATTAGATGGTGCCACGCTAAAGGGAATGTCAACAAAACAGTCAGATAGGTCAGTCAAACTTTTTAAATAGATA
Source organism: Urocampus carinirostris (assembly GCF_059441175.1). NCBI lineage: Eukaryota > Metazoa > Chordata > Actinopteri > Syngnathiformes > Syngnathidae > Urocampus > Urocampus carinirostris. Next base: position 497,354 of record NC_142368.1, read on the forward strand.
ACAAACAAGCTTTCCACAACTCCCTTCACTCCCAAAATGAATAAACAGCCGTTTTATTATTTTCTCTGAGGTAAAGCATTTTTGTGACACATATTTAACATCTTTGAACGACAGCGAGGCATAACATTTTACTTTTCCTCCATTTAGTCAACACGCAAAAAACCGTCTGATACTGTTATGGTAAATTAAACGTTAGTGCAATCGCAATATAGTGACACTCGTAATGTGCAAAAACAATAACAAGTGCAAAACAATAAAGCAATAACATAATAACTGTAAAATGTAAAACGTAAACAGCTCATCCTCATGCTTCCTCCACTTCCGCACCATCGATTCATGAATGTTAAACTCTCTCGCTGCTGCTCTATTTCCGTGTTCTACTGCGTGACTGATCGCCTTGGGTTTAAACTCTGCGTTATAAGCGTGTCTCTTAATAGGAGCCATTTCAGGGTCTTTATACAAACGCACAAATAAAAGAGAATCGTTGTTTAATATTTCCCAGTATGCACAGCGCACTTCTTCTAAGCGAAAAATGGAGTCGGCGGCTGCTTCTCTTAGTTGCGAGACCTTGCAATTCAATATTGATCCATATATAAGGCGCACCAAATTATAAGGCGCATAGTAATATTGAACTACCGTATTTTCCGCACTATAAGGCGCACATAAAATTTATTTTTATAAAGCTGACTTAACATTGTAATGACATGGCCATTTATTTTAGAAATTCAAAGTCATTCCAGTTGATGGGCTTTATTGACAAAAGTAGTGATGATTATTTTGAAGCCATGAAGAGCCTAGAATGAGAATCTATTCGTGTATTAAACGCATTTATCTTTTCATTGATTTTTACAGGAAATGCAACAAACTCAATTCCAACGGATGGCTTTTAGAAAGCGAATGATAGATAGATAGATAGATAGATAGTTTATTCATCCCCGTAGGGAAATTCACACTTCCAGCAGTCTACAGATGAACATGATGCCCTAGGGGTGCTTGTTGTGGAGCGGATGACGTCACACGCTAGTCCAAAAGTTCGACATCCCTGCGGCAGATGGAAATCTTTTTCTTTGTGTCCAGGGATACACCACCTCGTGTTAGCGAGTCTGTCTCCTTTCCGATTCCCGTAGGCTTTCGTGTCTTTGTATAGCGGCGCTGAAGCCGGATAGCTCCGGGTGGCTACACGTTAGCATCCGGGGTGCTAAACGTGAGCCACGTTTCCGCAAAACACAGCAGCTGCGCTCCCTGTGCGCTTCGATGTTTTTCACCAGCACTCGTTGGTCTTATTTGGTAGTGAGATCACATTTACCATGATTCCGGACGGTACCGAAGACTTATAACGCCGCTAGCCGCTTAGCTAGCTCCGGCTCTTCTTCCACGATAGGCCCCTTCATCACGCCGGCACGAGAATTCTCCAGGGCAAGGAGTTGATTCCTCGAATAACTGCATTTTTGTGCGCTAAAACCCATGTCCATAGGATAGAAAGTCATCCAAATGTTAAGTTGTCAAACGGGAAGAAAAACACAGAAGATAGAAGCAGACAATAAAACAAGAAATCACAAAAAGTGGGCGATAACAGGGAGCTGCTGGAAAGGCAGCCGCTCAGTGGCGGCGCCGCTTTGATCTTTAATGAGCAAAAAGTGTGCTTTTTACATTTTTTTTTTTGCATGCATATTTTAGAATATTTTTTTCCGGTTAACTAGCCAAATGTTGGCCTCATGACGAGCTAGCGATCCAGCTCATTTTTTTTGTTTTATGGCCTGTAAGGGGATGGGCGCCACCAGGCTGTACTTGCCCAAGTCACCACAGGAACTGCTATTTTTACATAAACAGGGTCATCAAACTCCGTTTTTTGTCGTTACTGAGGGTCAATGCGCATGAGGATCCTGGCTCGGCTATATATGGAGAACATCGCATCTTAAGCTAACGTGGAGCCAAAATCAGGGTCATGTGATCCAACGTTCTTGTTTTGGTTAAAAGCCTCGCCGCACTAATAATGCATAGCAACGTCAACAATCACTCCATCGTGCATTACTATTGGCTGCTGTTTTAGAAGGGTAAACCTCACTCCAAAACTGTCTAATCTTTTCAACATTTCACCTGATAAAGATATTGGCCCAGCTCAGGATATCATTCTGTTACACATTTCTTTTTTTAACGATTATTTCACTCATGACATAAGCCAAATGTGTCCCTCGTTACAGTGCATAGCAGTAACAGGGGAGACATTTTCAGTATTTTCCCGAGCATAGGGCCCAGTGTGTTTCTGTTTCTGTATTTAACACAACACAGGGCGCACCGCACCATAGGGCGCGCTGCACAAGTTGAAGAAAATCAGACTATTAGAATAGAATAGAATATACCTTGTCATTGTTACAAAATGGGTTAACATATTGCGACAACAAAATTGGGCATGACACTCCAGTTTCACACATTCACCGTGAGGTCAAAAAACCAAGAAGATAAAGGAACAGAGAAGATAAGGTTATAGTTATAACTGGCACAATATTTACACAAGAAATGATAAATGATGATAAAAATCAGTGAAATAGAAAAGACATCATTAAAAAGGAAGACCGAGAAAAATATGGTAAAATATGGTATATTTAACAAATAGTTATGATGATAAAATCTAGTAAAATAAAAACTAATGACAAATAAAATAAGATAGTAATAAAAACAATGATTATAAAAATAGCTCAAATATAGTCAAATAAAAAGTGTACGACTAGAATAATGGAGTGAAATTAGGAAAAAAAGAATGACTAGAAAAATAAGTAAAATGGAACAAAAAGTAATGACATGAAATATAAACGAATGTGACATCAGAGAGTCATGTATTTTATAGAATGATCACCAAAGTAACAGGGGGGGGCGTTTACCCTGGGACACGACATATTTTAAACATGAAAAATGCCCTCATAACTCAAATTGACACGGCCAGGAATATTAGCATGAAATGATCATAAAATGGATTTATTCCATTTTTCTCACTTCTGTTTGTAATAGAAGTCAATCAAGCGTGACTTTTTTTATTTCGAACAAGTATTTGTACAAACGACGAGAGAATCGACACACAAAAGCAGCTCAGAACGGTCATTTATCGAACGGGTGCCGGCAAAAAACAGAAATAGAAATAAAAGCCGTCGATATTCTTCCTTTCAAAAACAGAAATTCAGTCCAAACTTGCTCATTGGGTGAAAATTCCTTGGAGGAAAATGACAAATTGGTTCAATATTAAGGATCAATTGATATTCATTTCAGTTCATCATACAAATATAACACGGAACAAATGCAAAATAAAAAACTCCAATTTGGGGACAATGAAGTGCAATGATTTTCAAGCCTTTGTGAAGCAAGGACCACTTTTACTTAGAAAAATGTTCCGAAGCACAGTGTCTGTCAAATGTTTGAAAACGAAGTGATATCCAAGATTTCACTGTACTACCTTAGAAGCAGATTATGAGTATATAAAAACATACTGCCACCTACTGATATGGATGACTATTACAGTTCCTTGTCCGAAGATGCCAAAAATACTGAATAATGGCCTGATTTTTGGGGACAAATTCCAGCAGCGCACGAGATAAGGTCTCACGGCACACTGCTTACTTGCACTACAGTCCAGCCATGAACAAGAAGGAGGCAGCTCATCTTAAGCCAGGGGTGTCAAACTCATTCGAACTCGGGGGCCACACCATAGAACAAACATTCTGTCGGGGGCCAGACTAGTTGATTGAGGAGAAAGAAAAAAAAAGGGAGAAATAAGAGAAAGAGGGAGGGAAAAGGAGATAGGGTGGAACAAAGAGAGAGAGAGAGAGAGCATGAGAAACAAAAAAGATAAAAAGTCGTGAGAGAGGGGGGAAAGGAAAGGGAGAGGAAGAAAGAAATCCAAAGAGAAATAGAAAGACAGAAGGAGAGATCAAAGAAAAGAAAGCGCAAAGGGTATGAAGAGTGAAAGAGAAAAGAGAGAAAAAGGAAGTTAGAGCATAAGAGATTAAAAAACACAGAGAAAGAGACAAAGTGCAACAAAGGAAGAGAAAAAGAGAGGTACAGAGAGTGAAAGAGACAGAGACAGAGAGTAGAAGAAAAGGGGTGGAAAAGAGAGAGAGAGAGAAATAAATACAAGTACAGTGTCTGTTCGAGGCACCTGGCTTTGGCAACATCAAGTGGACCTATTTCAACCTGCAGCTTGTTTTTCTCTTGCGCTTCTCTGAGTGTTGTCTGGCGGGATTCAATCCCTTAGCGGGCCTGATCTGGCCCGCGGGCCGCCTGTTTGACACCTGTGTCTTAAGCCATCCCTCTCATGAAAGTGGGTCATTCCAGACAAGATGAGGAGGAAATGAGAAAGACAAGACAGGTAACGGTTATGGCGTGAGAAGCTAAACCGGCCCGTCTTTTACCGGTGAACGGCACAGATGCTCTGAAGGGAACCGGAGAACAAAAATGGCGTCGCTTTGATGCGTTTGCGAGGACTCGGATCCGTTGGTCGGCGTTTGATGACATTGATTTTGGGGGCGGACGCAACGGGACGCGTCCGTTGCGGTGAGGAAATGAGAAATTCTCATTTGGTTGGGGTGACGCGCTTATGAATGAGATTTGATGTTTACCGATTGGAGCAGATCGCTTCCTTTTTTCTTATTTCTTGATTACAAAATTTTAAAAAACTAAGATAATACATTCTGGGTTCGTTCAAGAGACCACGTAAGCCCTGAAAAGCATCAGGAAACTCTCCGATCTGTATTCTGCTTTGAAAGTTGAGCTTCTGTGCATAGTGGAAGTTTACCAAATGACTTTAGTTGTAATTATAAGCGGATACACCTGACCAGTGTTCCCTCTAAGCAATTGCGCACTGCTCCCACATTCTCAGCGCACAAAAAAATCGAGCCGGCGCACAAAAATGAGGCCTCAAAATTATTCATTAAGAAGTGACAGTGCATGAAGGTCAAAATACACCGGTTCCCCCGACGTTGTGTCCAACATGCGGTATTTTGAAGTCGGGTCAAAGTAGAACGAAGTTGAGTAGAGTTTGTCGAGAACCGGCTTCTTTGGCTCGGCTCACTCAAAGGAACCGGCTCTTTCGGGTCCTCAACGGCTCTTCGGGTTGTTTTTGCTTCTTTCATACCAATATGTTCAAATATGAGGTAAAATGATGCACAACATGACTTAAAGGAAGGGGGGAATAGAACAAAAAAGAAAAAAATACCAAAATGAAAAAGGAGTGAAAAGCTTAGAAAAAAGAAACAAAAGAAAGAGAAAAAAGAAGGAAAAATTTAGAAAAAAAACTTAAAAAAGAAATAGAAATGTAGGAAAATAGTAAATAAAGAACAAAAAGAAGAAAAAAAGAAGTTTGTGTTGCATTCAGGTAATTTCCAATGATACCAAGTCAATCTTGTTGCCAAGATTGTACTTCCACTCAAAAATGTGACTGAGTACAGTTCTGTATCTTGCAACCGACTCAATAAGCCCCCCAAAATGTGAATATTATGCGACAAAATATATCAGGAAATAAAAAGAAATGGATATCTTGTGAAAGAATTGTAAGAACAAACGACGTTTGCAATAGTACATGAGTCAATTCATTCAAAAGAGAAAAATAATTTTGCATTGCCGGAAACTCAGCAAAATGTAACGTGAAGTTAAGTTTTGGACATGTTTGATAATGGATTAGTTGCCTCACTTGGGATTGCCGTTGCTCGCTGTTGTTTCAAGCGTTGTTCACTGACGTTGTGTGAACGTTCAGACCTGTAAAGAAAATGACAGGAACATTGCACCTGACTTGTTGGAATTTGAGTGTTCTGGCAAAGGTGGAACCCCATACCAAATCCCTTCCCCTGCCCGAATGATTGGCTTCAAAATCCCAATCCAAGACGGATCCAAAATCAATTGAACGCTGTTCTTGAACTGTTTCTCTTTTCTTCTTGCCTGAATTTCAGTTTGCAATGAAATGTCTGCAATTGAGTGTTGCCCGGTCAGATTTGATCCAAATCTAAATTTAAAAAAAAAATGAAACATTGTTTTTACACAGGGTAGCTTAATGCGTTTCCATTTGGAGAGGACCACTTTACAACACTAAAACATTTGCAAACGGGCCTTTTATTTTTAAACATTCTTAAAGAATTGTAAATGTTGGACGTCGTTCTAGAAGTCAATCCATGAGTGTCCACACTTGGGTGTGATACTCACGCATAAAAATGGATCAAGAATTGCCTTGAGCACGTTGAATTTCGCTTCAACAATGACAATAACAGCCGAATCATTGACACACACATTTACACACTCTGCAGGTCTGCATCAAACCTTAAGTACCGGTATCATTTTCGGTTTATTTTGCCGGCTGTGTTTTATGGACTGTATCAGGGATGGGTAAATTTCGTATTTTCAATGTGGGCGCATGCGGCTAATATACGGGTGCGGCTTGTGTATGTACAAAATCGGTTTTCCTCCCGAAATGTGGTGGGTGCGGCTTATAATGGGATACGCCCTATAGTCCGGAATTTACGGTAATTTTGTAGAAGCTTCAGTACCTCGGGAGGAACTGGTGTGGCACGTTCCCATAGCACGCTTACGGTGGTCGGTGACATCAGGAGGCATTTAGGGGCAGGGGACAAAGTTCGCTTGGCTCTGCTGAGCTCCATGCTACCATACCACGCTCGCCCAATGACTCTCACTTCCTTCCTTGCTCGCTTGTCATGTCAAAGTGGATCCTACTTAAAGTGAGAGAGTCCCAACATGCTTGAATCTACGGTACCCTCCTAAGGTAATAAGGAACATTTGCACAACTGCTGTTTTTTGGACTGGGGTCTTATTATTCATACATGCTGTAGAAAATCTGAACTTGCACAATTCGTCCCGAACGCTGCATAAAACCTTCTCTCCTGTTGAAAAATGTGTTTCTTGATTTCTTGTATGGCTAAATCCCGTCGCCTTTTAGATGAAGCGATGTGTGCTGATGTTTGTTTAAAATGTTATTCTTAATCATAATTCTTGTCAAGATAAACTGCAAATGTGATCATGCTCAAAATAGAAATCCAAATGAATATTTTAGGTTTGTCCAAGTCAAATCACGTGTATTTGTTTGTCTCCAAGGACTGCACAGAATTACAATGGCACCATCGCCTGATCTTAAACCAACATGCGGGCAAGGAAAAACACAAAACCTCAGCGTGAAGAAAAAAAGAAACCTTCCCTTGAGAAAGAACTGAGGATTTGAGACAAAATAAGAGACTGATCCAAAATACCATTTGAGATTCCGGTAGAAAAAGTAATTTTTGCGGTGGATCTCTGGCGTCCTCGGTTGGTTCATTCGATCATTGTCAAGGTTCTGTTCTAAACTAAATATGACCTTTTTAGCAAAAATCCTTACGTGTCCGTTAGCTTCATGCTTACCGTATTTTCCGCACTATAAGGCGCACCTAAAAGCCTTTAATTTTTTCAAAAGCTGACTATGCGCCTTATAATACAGTGCGCCTTATATATGGATCAATATTAAGTCTTGCAACTAAGGCAAGCAGCCGCCGACTCGATTTTCCCCCGAAGGCGAAGTCGTCTGCAATGTATGCTGGGATTTTTATACCGGCGTTTCATTTCCTAACGAATGTGTCAATCATCATTTGAATCGATCACTATTGGCTAAAGTTATTCGGAGGTCAAGGGGCGGATCCTTTTTATCATTTACAGGCTGGCATAGGCTTAAGCGGCAAAACAAAGCCTGCGATTGGCCGAAAAAGATGAATGTGAATAGCATTTTGGGTTGAAGGCATAGAGAAAGCATTTTTTACTATTCTGTATTTGTAAATATTTTATTCCACTGGATTTACTACACTCACGGATATAAGAGGACCATGGTTGCACATTATTATTGAACACAACAACTTCGGTGAGCTACTCCGGCTATATATTTTCCCTGTATCTTGTTTCAGACTGAACTCAATGTTTCTGTGATAAGCGGTGCAGATAATGGATGGAATGGAGTGTCTATTTTTAAATTCAACTCAATTCCGAGTGTTTATTGTCATATGCACAGTAAAGTTGTGAGCGAAAAAGAAAATAGAAACTAAGGAATGGTTGGCATTTCTTGAATCCCAAGACTTTAACCTTTCGAATGATATTTTGAGTGACATTGTACGGATACCGCATCTGCACGTGTTCTCCACACGTATTTGCTTCTTTACAAGCTTTGGGAATGTTAAGGGGGGAATAAGTTGGACTCAACTATCTGACTGTTTTGTCGACGGTCCCATTGTAGCGCCTTATAATCCGGTGCGCCTTATCTATGGAAGATATGGGACCAAAAACTATTTTTTGGGGGTGCGCCCTATAGTGCGGAAAAAACGGTACATACAATTATAAATGCCATTCAACTATCATATATGCTCAGCAGGTGAGGTTGAGTGACGGCTAAATCCGCTAAAATGCAGCCCAAAGACTTTTTATGCCTTGGCCGTTTGTTGTTTTTTTCTCACTTTGTGAGCAAAACAGCAGCCGTTTATTGCAACGCGCCTCGTTTCAGTTCATAGAACTGGCAAATTGACGGAGAAGGGAAGGCCGCGGGCCTTTTTTTTTTTCCCTGGCATTGGCATTCAAGAGTCGGTGATGCTGGCATACTCTATGACATTTTGTCATTTGTTGGCGTGGCGCTCGCACGGAAAGAGGTGGAGCGTTGGAGATTTCATTCTAATCTGGAAATACAGTACTGTGTGTAATATTACTTTAAGGCATTTGGGTTTTGCTGGTCATTTTTTGACGTTAATACGATGTCATTTCTACTACATCTTCATTTAAACACCCAATCAGTTAATTCGATCGATTTGAGAAGCGGATTTTTCTTCTCAGTTTCGATCGCAGCATGTAACTCAGGTAAGACCAGCCCTGGACTCAAATAAGTAGAGAAATAACAAGCAAAAAAAATGCATCTTTTGTTAATTAACCCATTTCCAATCTTTCGCGGACCACCCATTTTAGAACACGACCAAAGAAATTTTTTTTTAGATACTTCTTCTGACGGAGTGCGTGTTGCCATCGATCTTGGTTTTAAAAATCCTAACAAATACAAAAAAAAGTCAATCGGAATCATTTTCACCAGAATAAGCCATGAAACGGTCAATAACCGATATTCAAATGTACTCAAAATGGAAAAAAATGGTCAAGCTTTGATATATCAACTTAAAACCTGCGTGTGACCGATATTGACACGTATCTCAAAATTGTCAATGAAACGCTCACTAGTTATTGTTTAAATCTAGCTAAAACCTCCAATAAACGGTCAAGAAATCGAACAGTAATAATTAAATCGACCCCCCCGAATTGTCCAGAAAAATGGTCAATAACCGATCTATTCATTGATCTTAAAATGGTCGTTTAAAGGGTCAGTCGTTGGGGTAAAATGGACATGAATATTGTTAACATTTACCAAAAATCTTCTTCTTTAATGATCATTAAAAATTGTAAAAGGTCAGCAAGAAGCGTCCATAATTACCGTAAATTCCGGACTATAGAACGCACCCGATGATAAGCCACACCCACCTCATTTCAGGAGGAAAACTGATTTTGTACATACACAAGCCGCACCCGTATATTAGCTGCATGCGCCCACGTTGCAAAAATGCATGGTTACATTGCATGGTTACACATATTTACAAAGAAAGAGGGTACACCGAGAGAGTTTTCAAAGCTTTAATAATTATATTATTATTAAATTAAATTAAATTATTATTATTTATTATAACTTTCATCCCAAACCGTGCCTGTGAAGGGTAGCAAAACGCTACTAGGAACACGCTTGCGACAGTTAACAGCTCTGTTAGAAAAAACATACCGTACTTGTAGTAAGCACGGTTAACCGTCCTCATCTTCCTCCTTATAACTGACGTCATCAAAGACGTCTTCCTTCAGAGATTGTTTCATAGAAATGTCGTCCCACGCTCCCTCATTCAAATTTTATTCTCCTGGATTTACTACCCTCACGGATATAAGAGGACATTGGCTGCACATTATTATGAACACAACGACTTCGGTGAGCTACTTCGGGTTTTATATTGTCCCTGTATCTTGTTTCAGACTGAACTCGATGTTTCTGTGATAAGCGGTGCAGATAATGGATGGAATGGAGTGTCTATTTTTAAATTCAACTCAATTCCGAGTGTTTATTGTCATATGCACAGTAAAGTTGCGAGCGAAAAAGAAAATAGAAACTAAGAAATGTGTGGCATTTCTTGAATCCCAAGACTTGAACCTTCCGAATGATGGAACGATGTATTTGAGTGACATGGTACGGACACCGCATCCGCACGTGTTCTCGACACGTATTTGCGTCTTTGCAAGCTTTCGGAATGTTAAGGGGGTAATAAGTTGGACTGAACCATCTGACTGTTTTGTCCACGTTCCCATTGTAGCGCATTATAATCTGGTGCGCCTTATCTATGGAAGATATAGGACCAAAAACTATTTTTTGGGGGTGCGCCCTATAGTGCAGAAAATACGGTAGGGTAATATGCAAATGTGGGGGTGGGGTTTCATGTAGGCTTTTACTTCCCGGGTGGAGTTCAAGAGCCTCATGGCATGAGTAAGAAATGATCTCCTCAGTCTGTCTGTGGAACAAGATAATAATACAAAACTACTACTGCAGTAATCCTACAATACAAAAATAATTTCACAAGAGTAGAAATATACTATTATAATACCATAATACTATTCTGACGCTACAGAATTATGACAAACGCATCCAACGTTTTGAAATCGTCGTCGGCGACATTTTTCAATCGGTCATATCCTTTTTTTAGGTATTGAAAAAAAACGGGCAGTGTACATGAATGGAGACGACGGTATTGTGTTTTTCTTTTGCGCCGTTTTGAGGAGGCGATGGCGCTCGTCCGGCTGGAAAAAGATTGAAAATGACGTTTTGGACAGCTCATTTCGCCGCCGTCCGAGAAAAGGCCGCGGGCTGCTAGCGAGGTGACAATGGCCGCGTTCCAAAAAAGAAAAGCCGCTAAAATGAGAAATGAGAAAAGGCCATTTCCCACGAACGCAGCAAACCCGGAGAACATTATTGCTTTCCGATATGACTCTTCCTGCTCGCCGCGTCGTTACTATTGTTGCTAAAAATGTACAAAAGCAAAATAAATTCATCACGTCTTCTTGTTCTGATTCTATAAGGCTGAATTAAAAAAAAATAATACACAAAATAATAATAATAATGAATAAAAAACACAGCAGATTTGATTTGATGCTGACAAAGTCAGGTGCCGCTCGCAAAGCGACAGGAGCTGGATTACTTTCTCTCTTTTATTCTCTTGTTCTCTCTCTTAATGACTCTTTTCTCTAGTTCTCACATTTTTCCTTGTTCATTTTTCTTTTTCTCTCAATCTTTTCTTGTTCTTTTCTTTCTTTGTCTCTCTGTATTTTTCTCTCTCTTTCTCTCCGTTATCTCTTTTTTCTTCTTTAATCTATTAGTCCGCCAACACCAAGAGAGTGTTTGTCTTTCACATTTCCTTTTTGCTCGTAGCATTAAAGAGCGACACTTTTTGGTTAACAGTGTTTTTTTGGAAATTAGCACTTGGGTATTAAAAAAGGGGAAATGGGGTGTAAGGAGATCAAAAAGATTTAAAAAGTAAACTGAAAAGAGGGGGAATGGTGGAAAAAGCACAAAAAAAAAGGTAGGAAAAGAAGACAAATGGGAAACTAGGACAAAAATGGGTGGGGGGTGGAAAAAGGGAAATGAATAATAGAAAAGGGAGAAATAGAGGAAAAAGAGAAATGAAAGTAAGAGGGGGAAAAAGGAAACAAGGAAAATGAGAAGAAGAAGAAGAAAAAAAAGATGGACAAACAAAACCGAGATCACGGATAATTCGATTCCACCATTTGTCTGAATAGAACAGTTGAAACGTTGTAACATTTCCAATACATCGCTCAATCTTTTTATTTTTCTATTTCATCATTCGGACATAAACTGTGGAAGTTGAGATTTTAAATTACTGTATTTTCCGCACTATAAGGCGCACCTAAAAGTCTTCATTTTTTTCAAAAGTTGACCGTGCGCCTTATAATACAGTGCGCCTTAAATATGGATCAATATTAAATCGCAAGGTCTCGCAACTTACGCAACAGCCGCCGACTCGATTTTCCCCCGAAGGCGAAGTAGTCCGTGGTGTATGCTAGGATTTATATACTGGCGTTTCATTGGCTAACCAATGTGTCAATCATCATTTGAATCAATCACTATTGGCTAAAGTTATTCAGAGCCAAGGATTGGCTAGAGGGCCGAAACAAACCCTGCAATTGGCTGAAAAAGATGACTGAATAGCAAGCTTGCTAAACTACGCCATAAAGAAACATTTTTCATTAGTCTGTATTTGTAAATATTCTACTCTCCTGGATTTACTTCACTCACGGTTTTAAGAAGACCTTTGTTGCGTATCATTATTGAACGTGAGAACTTAGGTGAGCTATGCGGCTTTCTATTTTCCCGGTATCTTGTTTTAGAACCATCTTGATGTTGCTGTGATGAGTTGAGTGAATTCAACTCAATTCCAAGTGTTTATTGTCATATATACAGTAAAGTTGCGAGCGAAAAAGAAAATAGAAACTAAGGAATGGTTGGCATTTCTTGAATCCCAAGACTTGAACCTTCTGAATGATATTTGAAACGATGCAAACGAAGCTTTGGGAATGTTAAGGGGGTAATCGGTTTGACTGAATCATCTGACTGTTTTGTCCACGTTCCCATTGTAGTGCCTTATAATCCGGTGCGCCTTATGTATGGAAAATATAGGACCAAAAACTATTTTTTTGGGGGTGCGCCCTATAGTGCGGAAAATTCGGTAGTTTTTCATTGGAATTTGTTGAAAGACAAAGAGCCGCTCGCTGAGGCGGAGACGAATAACGCTTAAGAGAGAGAGAAGAAGGCGGACTTTGGGTCACCCGACGTGGAGGGAAAGCCCACGTGGCCATTTCCTCCGATTCTGTCGCCTCCGTCCCGTTTGACCTTTTTGAAAAAGTTTTCGATTTGGGAAAAGCGCTCGTCCGGTTTTGTCCGTTTTCAGGGAAAGGTTTTCCCTTCTGTAATCCTTGAAGACGAAGGTTCACGGAGCGCTCGATCGCCGGAGCGCTCCGACTCGGGATCATCAAAAACCCCGACGGACATCCTCCATCGGAGGTGGATGGCTCCTCTCGGTCTTGCCGTTTTTCGCTCTCGGCCTCGTTTCTTTCGCACACGGGAAGGAACGATCGTTTGGGCGTCCATACGTGTTGGTCTTTCTATTTGTTGTCGGCTCTTTTTGGTCATTGGCTTTGGTGTTTGTGACTTTATTGATATTGGATGGGTCATTTTTTTGTTGGGTTCATTGTTTTGTGGTCATCTGTGTGCATTTTTTCATATTTGATTTTTGTCCGGTTGATTTTGGGTTATCGTCGTCTGTTGATTATTTTGTCCATCAAAAGCGGTTGGGTCTGGTCTGGGCTGGTTCATTTGTGTATTTTAGTCAGTTTCAGTCCATTTTTGTCTTTGGTGATTGGTTTTGAGTTTTTTGTGCTAGTTGATTTCCAGTTTTGGGTCAGAGGTTTTGTCTATCATTTTTTTCTGTCTTCAATTGTTTTGGGGTTGTTTTTGTGTCAGTCTTTGTTGTTAATGGGTCGTTTTGATCCGTTTTGTCATTTTTTTGTAGTTTTTGTCCAATTTATCATTGGTATTATTTGGAAGCAGTCCCAACTGGGAAAAAGGAAAACGATCGAAAGCGTCTCAAGGACTACAACACGAAGCAGCCTGAAGCCGGCGAGCGTACTTGCTGTTCCTACACATCGGTCCGTTTTATTTGTAAGCACTAAAAGAGTTTGCCCACCCCGTCCACCGTTCCCCTCCACTTTGACGGAGCTCGCTCGCTTAGCGACATTGTCGACTGTTGCTAACCGTTAGCCACGTGAGGGACGATGAGTCCGATTTGACCAAAGACGGCAAAATATACCTAGGTGATTGGGTGTGCTGGGCAGGCTTTCCTCGATCCTTGCTAATTGTGACAATGGCTCAAACCCCTTGACCGCTTTTCCCTTGAAGCCCAAATCGAAAACTATAATACAGAATCGGGTGCAGGAATTTCACTGTATGAAATGTTTCAGCCAAGTCAATAAGAATGAATTTGGCTGGTGCGAACCACACCAGTTTTTCTTGTAATATTGTGTTAGTTTTGGTTGTTTTCAGGTCATTTTGGGGTTTTGCTTTTGTGTGCTTTCGTGTTTGTCGCTTGTTTTTCTTTATGTTCATTTCTCTGGGTCGGTTTGGGGTTTTCTGTTGTCATTTGATTTAAGCGAGAATCAAAACCTTCTAGATCACTCGCGGTGGCGCTACCGTTCGAACGTCCGTATTCTCCAGACGGTTCCGGAACGGCATTCAAGGTACGCCTCGGATCGGCGTTCTAGGCCGATTTCAGGAACGCTAAGCGCTTCGATAAAACGATCGGTCGACTGATAACCGAACGAATGACCGAAGGGTGCCGTTAGCGTGCGGCTAAGGACGTAGCGTCGCTCACCGGACATTTTCGTATGGCGCTCGAGACCGAGACCTCGCGTACGTCAGCGTGTCCGGGCCGCGCGATCGCTCTCGACGGCGCGCGCTCCGCGGCGCAACAAAAGGGCCGCTTCTTATTTCCGCCCCGACAATTTTGCAAGGCCAAACGGAATCCTTTCATTAAAGCTCGGCTCTCTTCCCCTTTACGAGCGCCCCCGACCCGATTTCCGGCGCGCTCCTGAAAGCTTCCTACCGTTCCCCCGGCGTTTCGAGTCGCTCCCCGTTGGCTAGCGAGCGCTAAAATTTGACCGCTTCGACGAGCGTACGGTTCTAAAAGCGCCAACCCGATCTGCGATCGTGACCAGGTGGTTTAGGAACAAAAACAACAAACCACTGGGGAAAAAAAAGACCAAAAGAGTTCTAAATCCATGGATGTCTTCTTTCCTTATTTTAAGTGTGTACTCAACTTTAAACATTTGGTCCTTTGAGCCAGAATGAATAAATCAAATAAGTATGGTGAAAGCAAATATCATGTGATAAAACTGCCTGAGGAACTAATGTAAAACGATAGTCTTGGACAGTAGAATCGTGAGAAAAACCATTATTAGACGTTGCAATATCGAAACGTGTCCCTGCCTATTTTTGGTCCTATTTGTGTCATTTCCTTATTTATAACTTCATTTATTTAGTCGTAATTTTAAGGTTTCTTCGTCATTTCAGGAAGTGGCCTCCAAGACGCACTTCATATCAAACTTGTTAGAAGCCATTTGAACCCAATCCAGTGGAAATGTCCTCCCTTTTACGTTGGGTTTTACTCCTCCTCGAGACCCCCCCCCCCCCTCAAATATTTTTTGGGGGGCTAGCATAAGCATCTAGCAGGAAGCAACTCGTTTTTCGTTTTATCGCGTAACCATACGTGGCCTTGGGTATCGTCCTATTAAACTCATAAGAACTGTTTTGAACTAAGACTGTGTAAATTTCCACTTTTTTTGTTTCGACTCACTCGGACCGCCCTTTCAGAATAAGATTTGATTTCTAACATTTTTGTTTTCCTTAGATTTTGGTTCTTTGCACTGATTTTCTGGGATTTTTTTGCCCATTTTCGCTTGGGGGGCTGCATGAGGCCCCACCTCTGCGCAATGATTTTTTTTTTTCTCCACTAGAAAGCGCTAAATAATATACACTGTTAAATATATTTTTGGTCTGTAGTAGTGGGACACTTTAAATATCTATTTTTTTTTTCTAATGACATTTTGGGAATTCATTATTCAGTTAATTTTTTTTGGTATCAGTTTTGTCATTTTTTTTAAAATAATGTCTTAGATGTTTTTCTTCACGTGGTTTTTCTGTGCCTTGGATGTATAATTCTACAAGGGGTATTTCAACTATATTACAATTAGAGTTACATTTCCATGTATAAAATATATATGAACTAGAGCGTTTCCGAAGCAATTTTGAGCGTCTGGGTTCGGCATCTACTTGTTAGCATGCCTTTGGCTCACGGTTCCACATCGTGTAGGTCAGTGACCCACTCGGGCCACCCCATGTCAAATGAATGGGCTCGTTCATTTCAGATAGAAGAAATCGATTTAGAAAAAAATTCCAATGCAAATATCGACGTCGTTTTCTGTAGAATTGATGGCATCGTCAAAGAGCTCAGGCAGGTTGTTATAAAATTTTTATTTGGAAATAAAACAATGTCACCATATCACACGTCATGTGCTCGCGCTATTTTACATACCAGGAAAGGGATTGAGCGGTGAGGGAGGAGGGGGCGGGGCTAACACACGTTATCATGTCTGGGGAAAAAAAGAGGCTAGTGTGGTCAAATCTCCCAAGTGGCCAAACCGTAACAAACGCTAATAGCGAACACGCTTTAGCACCTGAATGAAGTCAGGAAAAAGGGGAGGCTATTGTGGTCAAATCTCCCAAGCGCTACTTTCAAACTTTAGCGGGACCGAATTGGCGTACAGTAACTGTCAAAAACAAGCTTATTATTTAGGTCCCCAACCGGGCTGAGGTAACAAGGCAATCGTGGCTTTCCTTTTATCGTTTTGATCGGAAAAAAAGTCCGCTTTCTGCACAAACACGGCTTAAATGAAATCTGGCTTGTAGTCGTCTTGGAGCAAGATACACCCAAAACACAAACTGAAAATGTCTCCGTGAAATCGTTTTTTATACGTCTCGATCAGAAAATGGGTATTTGTAACTTTTTTTCCCGTATAACTGTCGTCCCCTGCCGGCCAAGTCGCACTTTTAGCGAATGCTTCGAGTGGTCACAAAATAAATCATTTTTATATCTCAAAGGCACCAGAGTATTGGGAATTTTCCAACCCTAACCCGAAAAAGAGAAAAATGGGCGTTTTAAGAATGTCGTCGCGCTGGAATGTCATCTTTTTAATAAGTCCGAATGGATTTGAAGTTTCAGTGACAAAAAAACATACTTTTGGAATCACTTTACTATTTTAATATAATCCGACTTATTCTGACGATTTGGATTTCTTTTTAAGAATGATTTTAATATGACAAAACTCAAACTTAAATGTCTGTTTTGGGGTAAATGAACTCACTGGGATGTGTCTTCAGGAATGATTTCACTATTAATATGACAAAACATTCCTTCATAAAATTCAATTTTAAATAAATATGTTTTCGAATCATTTCTGGAATAATATTTTCTTGAGCGTTGCCCACCCGAAAATAGAAAATAATGGGCGCAAAGTAAGACACCGTTTCCCAGAAAAGTAAAAGATGAAAAAAAGTGGGCAGAACTCTTCAATCCAAAGTGTGTGTCTTCTCTATTCAGAATGGGAAGTTTTGCATAGTAGAGGAAGTAGAATTGAGCGGGGGCTTCTTTGGGGTCCTCGCTCAGGTCCGGTCACATCACCTGGGGTCTGGACGAGGGGCTAGAGGCTGAAACGACGGAAAGAAAAGTCCACAGTAAGCCATTTAAGTAGGCAATATGTGTCTGTAGATATCGATTTGAATCAGAGGTGAGCAAACGACGGCCCACGGGCAGCCCGGAAGGCTTTTCTTTTCCGACCCGTCGAATGAAAACGGTCAAAATATAATGACGGCGTCAATAAAATGCTACTAATAAAAAGTTTTTGGGGCCAAAATGATCCCCTTGTGAGTCCATGGCAAAACTAAATATCAAATGGAGTGATTTAAACAAGGACCTCATATAATTTCGCCTTTATTCTGCTGATGGATAGGTTTGCAGGATTGGCCGTGCCAAATAGGTTCCCGCCTCTGAATTGAAAGGGATCTTGGATATTAATGAGCTTCTCCGCAGTGGCTGAAAAAAATACTCATCATACAAACCTCGCATAAATTCCACACTGCAAATTTAAGGAAACAAACTCAACTTTGTTATTGCACAAGCTGCCATAGATCGTAAACCGCAGGCTCACACGATTGCCTCCTTTTTTTTTTTTATATTTTAGGAAATTCTCAGTAAAGTGACACTGACTGTCAATCTTCACTAAATTGGCATAGACATATATGACAGGACTGTGAATGAAATATTTTCAAAACTCGAATGTACCGACTCAAATTAGGAAGCTTGTACACATACTGAGGCATGCGATGGGGCTTAAGCTCTCCCATCCCTTGCGCACGTGATCATCATAGGAAGGTTTTAAATAATGTCCCATCCTGGAGACCCGGCCTTTTTTTCCGTTTAGGAAGAAATAGACATGTGTATATAATGTTTGATTGTTGAATATAAATTAAATATTATTTCTGTACTTGAATATTTGATGTACGGACACAAAAGAACAGGGACAAAGTGGGCTGTTTTTCTTTTTACAAGTACTTTATTGACACATGAAATGTTGTCATTATATTTGTTAGCCTGCCCTGCTTGAAGCAAAACTAAAGTGATAAGGGTAAAGAGTGAGAAAATATCAAAATGTTAACTTACGAGCACATGCCGGGAAGGACTCGCTCGTTGGCTCCGCCGCGTGGGAACTGCCGTTGTCTAGAAACAAAAGAAAAACACGTCCAATTCCGTTACCGTTTGGGAGAACGGCAACAACGTTAGCTTAGCGTCGTTTTACCCGAGTTGTGTACGAGCGCTTCCTCGTCTCGCGCCGCCGGAAAACCGTTGAGCCGCAGTTCTGCCGAAGGCTGCTGCGGAAAGAAGTTCTCGTGTGAGTTTTTCAAACGATGACAAAAACGAGAAGAAAAATGATTCCGGGAATGGCGAATTGAAATATGATGCGCAATACATTCCACTTTTATACGTTTGCTTCTCATGACATGTCAGGGCAAACGGGATCTACTCGTACACACAAATGTAGCAGTCTTCAATTATTTGAACGGGAGAAATGTGATCCATTCTATATGTGATCTCCATTCAGGAACAAACTAAAGTCGTATAGAGAAGAAATATTCCAATGTTTATCAAAAAAGTCTGACAGAACGGAACCTTTTCAGTACAGGATAATAGTCACTCATATGGAGCCAATTAATCGGTTTTCAGTTCATTGATGTAGAAACAAAGATTGTATTGTGGGGGAATCAACGACTGACAATTAACAATAATATTATTTTCTTTGAAGGGCGGCGACCTGACGCAGGAGCCTCCTGAGGCGACGCAACTGAGACTCCAGCTGCTTGTTGTGGTCCTCCAGGACGGCCATCCTGGCCTCCAGTCGGCCCTTGTGCCGGCGCAGCGACGCCGCCTCGGCCAGGAGGTCGGCTTCGTCGGGACCGGGAGAGCCCGGCCCCCGCTGCTCCTTCAGCTGCTCGTACTCCATTTGCAGATTCCTGGATATGATGAGGTAAGGTTTTAAGTTAGCTCACCTTCCACCCTCATCCTTACATCATAATACATACCCCTAAACCCTCTAACCTCCTTAACCCAAATAGCATAAAATACACCCCCTAAACAGAGATTCAACCTCCAGCCAGGCCATCTTTTTTCACATTAAAATAATTTTGCAGCATACCACCAACCAAAAATGTTGTAGACACTGAACAGTATGTGTAATTACAATTAAATTCATAATATCCCCAGTTTTTACAGCACCAACACTAGACAATGAGAATATTTGCAAAAACCCATTCAAAAATGCTTTATTCAATTTTAATAACATTGGATAGTTTCTCACAGCACACGAGTTGAAAATCACTACCGTACACCATTATACTCATCCTGAGATTCAACTTCTAGCTGCAATTCAACACCTATACCGTAAAATTGATCCCTAAACTTAGCCTCAAATGCTAGCCTCGATTTAACCCCCTTCACCATACAACTCATCCCTAAACCTAGCTTCAACTCCTAGCCTCGATTTAACCCTCTTCACCACACAACATCCCTAAACCTAGCTCCAACTCCTAGCCTCGTTTAAACAACATACAACTCATCCCTAAACCTAGCCTTAACTCCTAGCCTCGATTTAACCCTCTTCACCACACAACTCATCCCTAAACCTAGCTCCAACTCTTAGCCTCGTTTAAACAACATACAACTCATTCCTGAACCTAGCCTCGATTTAACCCTCTTCACCATACAACTCATCCCTAAACCTAGCTTCAACTCCTAGCCTCGATTTAACCCCCTTCACCATACAAATCACCTGCTAGCCTCATCTAAACAAATTACATCTCACCCTAAACTTAGCCTTGATTTAACCCTCTTCACCACACAACTCATCCCTAAACCTAGCTCCAACTCTTAGCCTCGTTTAAACAACATACAACTCATTCCTGAACCTAGCCTCGATTTAACCCCCTTCACCACACAACTCATCCCTAAACCTAGCCTTAACTCCTAGCCTCGATTTAACCCCCTTCACCACACAACTCATCCCTAAACCTAGCTTCAACTCCTAGCTTCGATTTAACCCCCTTCACCACACAACTCATCCCTAAACCTAGCTTCAACTCCTAGCCTCGATTTAACCCCCTTCACCACACAACTCATCCCTAAACCTAGCTCCAACTCTTAGCCTCGTTTAAACAACATACAACTCATTCCTGAACCTAGCCTCGATTTAACCCTCTTCACCACACAACTCATCCCTAAACCTAGCTCCAACTCCTAGCCTCGTTTAAACAACATACAACTCATCCTTAAACCTAGCCTCAACTCCTAACATCGATTTAACCCTCTTCACCATACAACTCATCCCTAAACCTAGCTTCAACTCCTAGCCTCGATTTAACCCCCTTCACCATACAAATCACCTGCTAGCCTCATCTAAACAAATTACATCTCACCCTAAACTTAGCCTTGATTTAACCCTCTTCACCACACAACTCATCCCTAAACCTAGCTCCAACTCTTAGCCTCGTTTAAACAACATACAACTCATTCCTGAACCTAGCCTCGATTTAACCCTCTTCACCACACAACTCATCCCTAAACCTAGCTCCAACTCCTAGCCTCGTTTAAACAACATACAACTCATCCTTAAACCTAGCCTCAACTCCTAACATCGATTTAACCCTCTTCACCATACAACTCATCCCTAAACCTAGCTTCAACTCCTAGCCTCGATTTAACCCCCTTCACCATACAAATCACCTGCTAGCCTCATCTAAACAAATTACATCTCACCCTAAACTTAGCCTTGATTTAACCCTCTTCACCACACAACTCATCCCTAAACCTAGCTCCAACTCTTAGCCTCGTTTAAACAACATACAACTCATTCCTGAACCTAGCCTCGATTTAACCCTCTTCACCACACAACTCATCCCTAAACCTAGCTCCAACTCCTAGCCTCGTTTAAACAACATACAACTCATCCTTAAACCTAGCCTCAACTCCTAACATCGATTTAACCCTCTTCACCATACAACTCATCCCTAAACCTAGCTTCAACTCCTAGCCTCGATTTAACCCCCTTCACCATACAAATCACCTGCTAGCCTCATCTAAACAAATTACATCTCACCCTAAACTTAGCCTTGATTTAACCCTCTTCACCACACAACTCATCCCTAAACCTAGCTCCAACTCTTAGCCTCGTTTAAACAACATACAACTCATTCCTGAACCTAGCCTCGATTTAACCCTCTTCACCACACAACTCATCCCTAAACCTAGCTCCAACTCCTAGCCTCGTTTAAACAACATACAACTCATCCTTAAACCTAGCCTCAACTCCTAACATCGATTTAACCCTCTTCACCATACAACTCATCCCTAAACCTAGCTTCAACTCCTAGCCTCGATTTAACCCCCTTCACCATACAAATCACCTGCTAGCCTCATCTAAACAAATTACATCTCACCCTAAACTTAGCCTTGATTTAACCCTCTTCACCACACAACTCATCCCTAAACCTAGCTCCAACTCTTAGCCTCGTTTAAACAACATACAACTCATTCCTGAACCTAGCCTCGATTTAACCCTCTTCACCACACAACTCATCCCTAAACCTAGCTCCAACTCCTAGCCTCGTTTAAACAACATACAACTCATCCTTAAACCTAGCCTCAACTCCTAACATCGATTTAACCCTCTTCACCATACAACTCATCCCTAAACCTAGCCTCAATTGCTAACCTCAATTTAACCCCCTTCACCATACAAATCACCTGCTAGCCTCATCTAAACAAATTACATCTCACCCTAAACTTAGCCTTGATTTAACCCTCTTCACCACACAACTCATCCCTAAACCTAGCTCCAACTCTTAGCCTCGTTTAAACAACATACAACTCATTCCTGAACCTAGCCTCGATTTAACCCTCTTCACCACACAACTCATTCCTAAACCTAGCTCCGACTCTTAGCCTCGTTTAAACAACATACAACTCATCCCTAAACCTAGCCTTAACTCCTAGCCTCGATTTAACCCTCTTCACCACACAACTCATCCCTAAACCTAGCTTCAACTCCTAGCCTCGATTTAACCCCCTTCACCACACAACTCATCCCTAAACCTAGCTTCAACTCCTAGCTTCGATTTAACCCCCTTCACCACACAACTCATCCCTAAACCTAGCTTCAACTCCTAGCCTCGATTTAACCCCCTTCACCACACAACTCATCCCTAAACCTAGCTCCAACTCCTAGCCTTGTTTAAACAACATACAACTCATCCCTAAACCTAGCTTCAACTCCTAGCCTCGATTTAACCCCCTTCACCACACAACTCATCCCTAAACCTAGCTCCAACTCTTAGCCTCGTTTAAACAACATACAACTCATTCCTGAACCTAGCCTCGATTTAACCCTCTTCACCACACAACTCATCCCTAAACCTAGCTCCAACTCCTAGCCTCGTTTAAACAACATACAACTCATCCTTAAACCTAGCCTCAACTCCTAACATCGATTTAACCCTCTTCACCATACAACTCATCCCTAAACCTAGCTTCAACTCCTAGCCTCGATTTAACCCCCTTCACCATACAAATCACCTGCTAGCCTCATCTAAACAAATTACATCTCACCCTAAACTTAGCCTTGATTTAACCCTCTTCACCACACAACTCATCCCTAAACCTAGCTCCAACTCTTAGCCTCGTTTAAACAACATACAACTCATTCCTGAACCTAGCCTCGATTTAACCCTCTTCACCACACAACTCATTCCTAAACCTAGCTCCGACTCTTAGCCTCGTTTAAACAACATACAACTCATTCCTGAACCTAGCCTCGATTTAACCCTCTTCACCACACAACTCATTCCTAAACCTAGCTCCGACTCTTAGCCTCGTTTAAACAACATACAACTCATCCCTAAACCTAGCCTTAACTCCTAGCCTCGATTTAACCCTCTTCACCACACAACTCATCCCTAAACCTAGCTCCAACTCCTAGCCTTGTTTAAACAACATACAACTCATCCCTAAACCTAGCCTCAATTGCTAACCTCAATTTAACCCCCTTCACCATACAAATCACCTGCTAGCCTCATCTAAACAAATTACATCTCACCCTAAACTTAGCCTTGATTTAACCCTCTTCACCACACAACTCATCCCTAAACCTAGCTCCAACTCTTAGCCTCGTTTAAACAACATACAACTCATTCCTGAACCTAGCCTCGATTTAACCCTCTTCACCACACAACTCATTCCTAAACCTAGCTCCGACTCTTAGCCTCGTTTAAACAACATACAACTCATCCCTAAACCTAGCCTTAACTCCTAGCCTCGATTTAACCCTCTTCACCACACAACTCATCCCTAAACCTAGCTCCAACTCCTAGCCTCGTTTAAACAACATACAACTCATCCCTAGCCTTAACTCCTAGCCTCGATTTAACCCCCTTCACCACACAACTCATCCCTAAACCTAGCTTCAACTCCTAGCCTCGATTTAACCCCCTTCACCACACAACTCATCCCTAAACCTAGCTTCAACTCCTAGCTTCGATTTAACCCCCTTCACCACACAACTCATCCCTAAACCTAGCTTCAACTCCTAGCCTCGATTTAACCCCCTTCACCACACAACTCATCCCTAAACCTAGCTCCAACTCCTAGCCTTGTTTAAACAACATACAACTCATCCCTAAACCTAGCCTCAATTGCTAACCTCGATTTAACCCCCTTCACCATACAAATCACCTGCTAGCCTCATCTAAACAAATTACATCTCACCCTAAACTTAGCCTTGATTTAACCCTCTTCACCATACAACTCATCCCTAAACCTAGCTTCAACTCCTAGCCTCATGTAAACACATTACCCAAAACTTAGCCTCAACTGCTAGCCTCGATTTAACCCCCTTCACCATACAAATCACCTGCTAGCCTCATCTAAACAAATTACATCTCACCCTAAACTTAGCCTTGATTTAACCCTCTTCACCATACAACTCATCCCTAAACCTAGCTTCAACTCCTAGCCTCGTTTAAACAACATACAACTCATCCCTAAACCTAGCCTTAACTCCTAGCCTCGATTTAACCCTCTTCACCACACAACTCATCCCTAAACCTAGCTCCAACTCCTAGCCTCGTTTAAACAACATACAACTCATCCTTAAACCTAGCCTTAACTCCTAGCCTCGATTTAACCCTCTTCACCACACAACTCATCCCTAAACCTAGCTCCAACTCCTAGCCTCGTTTAAACAACATATCCCTAAACCTAGCCTTAACTCCTAGCCTCGATTTAACCCTCTTTACCACACAATTCATCCCTAAACCTAGCTCCAACTCCTAGCCTCGTTTAAACAACATACAACTCATCCCTAAACCTAGCCTTAACTCCTAGCCTCGATTTAACCCCCTTCACCACACAACTCATCCCTAAACCTAGCTCCAACTCTTAGCCTCGTTTAAACAACATACAACTCATTCCTGAACCTAGCCTCGATTTAACCCTCTTCACCACACAACTCATTCCTAAACCTAGCTCCGACTCTTAGCCTCGTTTAAACAACATACAACTCATCCCTAAACCTAGCCTTAACTCCTAGCCTCGATTTAACCCTCTTCACCACACAACTCATCCCTAAACCTAGCTCCAACTCTTAGCCTCGTTTAAACAACATACAACTCATTCCTAAACCTAGCTTCAACTCCTAGCCTCATGTAAACACATTACCCAAAACTTAGCCTCAACTGCTAGCCTCAATTTAACCCCCTTCACCACACAATTCATCCCTAAACCTAGCTCCAACTCCTAGCCTCGTTTAAACAACATACAACTCATCCCTAAACCTAGCCTTAACTCCTAGCCTCGATTTAACCCCCTTCACCATACAAATCACCTGCTAGCCTCATCTAAACAAATTACATCTCACCCTAAACTTAGCCTTGATTTAACCCTCTTCACCACACAACTCATCCCTAAACCTAGCTCCAACTCTTAGCCTCGTTTAAACAACATACAACTCATTCCTGAACCTAGCCTCGATTTAACCCTCTTCACCACACAACTCATTCCTAAACCTAGCTCCAACTCTTAGCCTCGTTTAAACAACATACAACTCATCCCTAAACCTAGCCTCAATTGCTAACCTCAATTTAACCCCCTTCACCATACAAATCACCTGCTAGCCTCATCTAAACAAATTACATCTCACCCTAAACTTAGCCTTGATTTAACCCTCTTCACCATACAACTCATCCCTAAACCTAGCTTCAACTCCTAGCCTCGTTTAAACAACATACAACTCATCCCTAAACCTAGCCTTAACTCCTAGCCTCGATTTAACCCTCTTCACCACACAACTCATCCCTAAACCTAGCTCCAACTCCTAGCCTCGTTTAAACAACATACAACTCATCCTTAAACCTAGCCTTAACTCCTAGCCTCGATTTAACCCTCTTCACCACACAACTCATCCCTAAACCTAGCTCCAACTCCTAGCCTCGTTTAAACAACATACAACTCATCCCTAAACCTAGCCTTAACTCCTAGCCTCGATTTAACCCTCTTTACCACACAATTCATCCCTAAACCTAGCTCCAACTCCTAGCCTCGTTTAAACAACATACAACTCATCCCTAAACCTAGCCTTAACTCCTAGCCTCGATTTAACCCCCTTCACCACACAACTCATCCCTAAACCTAGCTCCAACTCTTAGCCTCGTTTAAACAACATACAACTCATTCCTGAACCTAGCCTCGATTTAACCCTCTTCACCACACAACTCATTCCTAAACCTAGCTCCGACTCTTAGCCTCGTTTAAACAACATACAACTCATCCCTAAACCTAGCCTTAACTCCTAGCGTCGATTTAACCCTCTTCACCACACAACTCATCCCTAAACCTAGCTCCAACTCTTAGCCTCGTTTAAACAACATACAACTCATTCCTAAACCTAGCTTCAACTCCTAGCCTCATGTAAACACATTACCCAAAACTTAGCCTCAACTGCTAGCCTCAATTTAACCCCCTTCACCACACAATTCATCCCTAAACCTAGCTCCAACTCCTAGCCTCGTTTAAACAACATACAACTCATCCCTAAACCTAGCCTTAACTCCTAGCCTCAATTTAACCCCCTTCACCACACAATTCATCCCTAAACCTAGCTCCAACTCCTAGCCTCGTTTAAACAACATACAACTCATCCTTAAACCTAGCCTTAACTCCTAGCCTCGATTTAACCCTCTTCACCACACAACTCATCCCTAAACCTAGCTCCAACTCCTAGCCTCGTTTAAACAACATACAACTCATCCCTAAACCTAGCCTTAACTCCTAGCCTCGATTTAACCCTCTTTACCACACAATTCATCCCTAAACCTAGCTCCAACTCCTAGCCTCGTTTAAACAACATACAACTCATCCCTAAACCTAGCCTTAACTCCTAGCCTCGATTTAACCCCCTTCACCACACAACTCATCCCTAAACCTAGCTCCAACTCTTAGCCTCGTTTAAACAACATACAACTCATTCCTGAACCTAGCCTCGATTTAACCCTCTTCACCACACAACTCATTCCTAAACCTAGCTCCGACTCTTAGCCTCGTTTAAACAACATACAACTCATCCCTAAACCTAGCCTTAACTCCTAGCCTCGATTTAACCCTCTTCACCACACAACTCATCCCTAAACCTAGCTCCAACTCTTAGCCTCGTTTAAACAACATACAACTCATTCCTAAACCTAGCTTCAACTCCTAGCCTCATGTAAACACATTACCCAAAACTTAGCCTCAACTGCTAGCCTCAATTTAACCCCCTTCACCACACAATTCATCCCTAAACCTAGCTCCAACTCCTAGCCTCGTTTAAACAACATACAACTCATCCCTAAACCTAGCCTTAACTCCTAGCCTCGATTTAACCCCCTTCACCATACAAATCACCTGCTAGCCTCATCTAAACAAATTACATCTCACCCTAAACTTAGCCTTGATTTAACCCTCTTCACCATACAACTCATCCCTAAACCTAGCTTCAACTCCTAGCCTCGTTTAAACAACATACAACTCATCCCTAAACCTAGCCTTAACTCCTAGCCTCGATTTAACCCTCTTCACCACACAACTCATCCCTAAACCTAGCTCCAACTCCTAGCCTCGTTTAAACAACATACAACTCATCCCTAAACCTAGCCTTAACTCCTAGCCTCGATTTAACCCTCTTCACCACACAACTCATCCCTAAACCTAGCTCCAACTCCTAGCCTCGTTTAAACAACATACAACTCATCCCTAAACCTAGCCTTAACTCCTAGCCTCGATTTAACCCTCTTCACCACACAACTCATCCCTAAACCTAGCTCCAACTCCTAGCCTCGTTTAAACAACATACAACTCATCCCTAAACCTAGCCTTAACTCCTAGCCTCGATTTAACCCTCTTCACCACACAACTCATCCCTAAACCTAGCTCCAACTCCTAGCCTCGTTTAAACAACATACAACTCATCCCTAAACCTAGCCTTAACTCCTAGCCTCGATTTAACCCTCTTCACCACACAACTCATCCCTAAACCTAGCTCCAACTCCTAGCCTCGTTTAAACAACATACAACTCATCCCTAAACCTAGCCTTAACTCCTAGCCTCGATTTAACCCCCTTCACCACACAACTCATCCCTAAACCTAGCTCCAACTCTTAGCCTCGTTTAAACAACATACAACTCATTCCTGAACCTAGCCTCGATTTAACCCTCTTCACCACACAACTCATTCCTAAACCTAGCTCCGACTCTTAGCCTCGTTTAAACAACATACAACTCATCCCTAAACCTAGCCTTAACTCCTAGCCTCGATTTAACCCTCTTCACCACACAACTCATCCCTAAACCTAGCTCCAACTCTTAGCCTCGTTTAAACAACATACAACTCATTCCTAAACCTAGCTTCAACTCCTAGCCTCATGTAAACACATTACCCAAAACTTAGCCTCAACTGCTAGCCTCAATTTAACCCCCTTCACCACACAATTCATCCCTAAACCTAGCTCCAACTCCTAGCCTCGTTTAAACAACATACAACTCATCCCTAAACCTAGCCTTAACTCCTAGCCTCGATTTAACCCCCTTCACCATACAAATCACCTGCTAGCCTCATCTAAACAAATTACATCTCACCCTAAACTTAGCCTTGATTTAACCCTCTTCACCATACAACTCATCCCTAAACCTAGCTTCAACTCCTAGCCTCGTTTAAACAACATACAACTCATCCCTAAACCTAGCCTTAACTCCTAGCCTCGATTTAACCCTCTTCACCACACAACTCATCCCTAAACCTAGCTCCAACTCCTAGCCTCGTTTAAACAACATACAACTCATCCCTAAACCTAGCCTTAACTCCTAGCCTCGATTTAACCCTCTTCACCACACAACTCATCCCTAAACCTAGCTCCAACTCCTAGCCTCGTTTAAACAACATACAACTCATCCCTAAACCTAGCCTTAACTCCTAGCCTCGATTTAACCCTCTTCACCACACAACTCATCCCTAAACCTAGCTCCAACTCCTAGCCTCGTTTAAACAACATACAACTCATCCCTAAACCTAGCCTTAACTCCTAGCCTCGATTTAACCCTCTTCACCACACAACTCATCCCTAAACCTAGCTCCAACTCCTAGCCTCGTTTAAACAACATACAACTCATCCCTAAACCTAGCCTTAACTCCTAGCCTCGATTTAACCCTCTTCACCACACAACTCATCCCTAAACCTAGCTCCAACTCCTAGCCTCGTTTAAACAACATACAACTCATCCCTAAACCTAGCCTTAACTCCTAGCCTCGATTTAACCCTCTTTACCACACAACTCATCCCTAAACCCAGCTTCAACTCCTAGCCTCGTTTAAACAACATACAACTCATTCCTAAACCTAGCCTCAACTGCTAGCCTCAATTGAACCGCTCAACCTTCACCTCCTAGACGTAGACTTAACCCTTAATACCATACAACTTACTCCTAACACCACCTAGTCTCAATTGAACCCCTACACCATCATCCCTAACCCAAACATACTCCATTCAGCTCTGATTCAACCCTAACCCAAACTCCTTAACCCTTATCTGAAAGACATTTAGGTGGAACTCTGACCTCTGCTCTTCCTCCAAGCGCCGGACGGCCTTCTCCAGCTCGCCGCGCTCCTCTCTCTCCACGGCCTCCAGGATCTGGGCGGGGCTCTGGGGCCAGGTCCCGCCCCCCAGCGTCTGGCAGTACTGCAGGATCAGAGCGTGCTCTTCGTCTCTGAAAAATACATGGATAGATAATTCGGTCTACTGAATAAAATAAAAAAGGCAAGACTGACAACCCATTGGAGCAGCTTTAATTATTTCTTTTTTGGCTACACCTCGTTGCACAAGGATCTGCAGGTTTCATATGGCTTCAAATGACCCACAATTTTTCTTATTTTAAGGATTTTCAAATGTATACGCGGTAAAATGGGTGAATTGAAATATGAAAAACATTTCTAGCGAATAGTAAAGGCCGTTTTGATATATTCAACGTTAATCGAGTAGAATGAGTGGGGGGGGGGAATCTTAATGCAACCAATAGAAATGGCAATTCGTCATACCATTAAAAAATATAAAGGTTAGGGTTTTTCAAGGAAAGCGCCTCGCGGTTCACCCCGAGTGAGTGCGGGTCAAAGAGAGAAGTTTGCGATCCTTGACGAATTGAGAGGTCCTCGCGGTTCCAAATTCGAGAAATTAATTTGCAATCCTTTTACTTTGAACCGGTTTTCCCTTTCTTAAAGAGCAACATCGTTAAACCGAGAGATAAAGCTCGGCCGCGCGAAAGAAACAGCCCCGAAAGCCAATTATCGACACATAAAAGCACTTGGACCCGTTAATGAGTTGTTCTTTCCGCATGCAAAACATTCAACGGGCTGTTTTATGAAGGCTTTTGTGGAAAACAGAATGCGGTTGTTTTTTTTGCATGTCTTCATCACTCTGTCCGACGTTCCACCGCTCAAAATTCGTGAAGAAAAATCAGCAGGGGAGGGGCTTTAACACCACCTCCTCTTTTTCTGCTCATTTCATTCTATGGTGCAGTTCATTTTCTGTCTTATCATAAGCACCCGATTATAAAGGCCTACTTTTGAATTCCTGGCATTTTCGTTTTAGGTGCGCCTTAAAGAGACAGTTCATTATTGAGAACGTCCTACCGGTAAAAAAAAAACCCCGATTCATTTAAATATGACGCAAAAATTCACCAATAAACATGCTCTTAGGTTGAAGAATGAGCATTTATTTTATACAGAATGAGCCCTACTTAAAGGGAGCTGACCATTGTCAGCCGTCTTGCTGCTACAGGTACCCCAAAACGGTGCATTCATGGTCATTTTGCTCTCCCCAGTTTGTATTCCTTCTTGTGACAACGAGAGGTCAAATAATACACACTGTCCCTTTAAGATCAGATCATTCTTAAAAAGCAATTTTAGATTCCTCTTGTAGCATTAAAAGTGAAAATCCAGTGTGAATCGTGTATTTAGCAAAGCTATAAATATTTCTAAAATTTGCATTTTTTAATTGATCAAAACATTATCCTTTTAGATGTGGGGCAAAATGGCCAATATATTTGTCAATCTGAATAAGACGTGTGGAAATATTTTGGCGAAAAAAAACCCCTGATTATAGATGATCCAAGTTTTTTTGCATGGTCCATAATTGATTCGTAATGCATGCACCTGTCCTGTAGGGGCGATAACGCTTCAAAAGATAATGCCATACAAACTCATGCCAGCCGTCATTAATCACAAGGGACGAAGAAAGGTAATGGCGAGCCACTAGAGAGCTGTGTTGGTGGCATTTTTAAGCAGAGTAACATTTACAAGCCCTTCTCCATCCTCAAATACACAACATTAAAATTCAAGCATTTTTAAGGATTTCAAGCACACCTACCAACCCTGACACACATCTTTCCTAGACTAAATAAAGCGCTTGGTAGAAAAAAATGTACTCACATGCTTCCTGAGGCGGAGCTGCTGTCGGTAGGCAGCGAACCGTTGGACTGCTCCATTTGGGCCAACCTGGGGGACCACGTCACGTTATTAGGCAATGTTTGAGCGCTACAACAAATATTTGGATTTAAAATATACATGACTTTAAAAGCGTATTGGCTCGAACAAAGCTGTCGCCTCCATTAGATTTAAATGTCAGGCAAAATTTCTCTTTGAATGTTAGTGCGTCATCGACATACTGCCATGATATGTCAGGTCTGCTTTGCAAAATATGCAAGTCATCTTTTTATTCACAGTTTCCAGGTTAGAGTCCAAGCTCCCAATCAGAACAGAATCCACTACAAAATCCTTTTCTACACCTACATGGCCATTAACGACCTTGCCCCTCTTCGACCTCCTTCACACTGCCACGCCATCCCGCGCTCTCAGATCATTCTCCTCCCTCCATCGGAAGCAGAGCATTCAGCCACTCTACCCCCCGGCTCTGGAACTCATTGCCGCCTGACTTTCGGAAATCTGCCACTTTGTCCACCTTCAAATATGGTCTCAAATCGCCTCTTGATCATCTGCCTTACATACTGCCCCCTATTAAGTCTATGTTTTTATTACTTGCTTGTTTCAATATTGTTGTTACTATATGTATGGGCGTCTTGATAGGTGTAAAGTAAAATGTATTATTATTATTAAACACTCAAACTTTAAAAAAGTTCTGGTACACAAAGTTGATGTTGACGCCACTACTCCAGACAGACGCTATTGTGATATTATTATCAAGATGCCTCACTGATTCTTCTAATTAACAATGCATTCACTAAAAACATGAGTGTTACAGAGTCCTTATAGTTGATTAAAGTCTCATCTTCTTGTGATCTACTCAGCCCAATCAAACATTTGCTTGAGGGGTAAAGCGACATTCCTCTCTGTCTTTCCTTCCCCCAACAATTCTGTGACTGAGAATTAAAAAGAAGTGTTGTTGAAGTTTTGGTCAGATGAGAAATGAGCCCTGAACTGACTACATCTCCTCATGTCTCTTATTGTGGGTTTTATTCAGAGATGCGAGGCGATAGACCCAACACTCTGTTGGAAAAACGCGCGCGGCGACAATAGACGAGAATTCGATTCGTCGTCGACGCTGCCGACCGCTTGTTGCAGCCCTCGTGCGCCCGGGGAAACTCACCTGCTGGCGAAGTGTTCGATCCTGGAGTGCGTGTCGTCGCGGAACAGGTGAGGCGACTGGGACAGCCTAGGGACAAAAAGCAAACGGGTTCGGACCGGACGGACAACGAGGCGCTCGGAGCGAGGAAAAGCCGAAAAGAGGGGCCGAGCCGCATGCGATCCGGGCGCGGTTTAGATTTTTAGTCCGGGTGAGAAAAAGGAAAAAAGCGGGA
The DNA here is from genome assembly GCF_059441175.1 of Urocampus carinirostris. Lineage (NCBI taxonomy): Eukaryota > Metazoa > Chordata > Actinopteri > Syngnathiformes > Syngnathidae > Urocampus > Urocampus carinirostris. The sequence continues at coordinate 530,050 of NC_142368.1, forward strand.
CGGACCGCGCGTGCTCTGTTATAAAAAATATACGAAAGGAGCATTCCGGCGCCGGTGGGTACTCACTCGTACTGCTCCGGGCACATGCTGATGAGCGTGACGGGACTGGAAAAGGAAGGGGGGATGGGAGAGTACCAGAAAAAAGGTTTGGGTCAAACCCCTGAGGTGGGAGCCCCGAAAAACGCAGAAAGGAATGAAAGTATCTGTACCCGACCCTATTAACTCTGACACCCAAATGCACCTTTTCAGGTAAGCTCATCCAAGACCCCCCTCACCTGATCCCCCTTTCTCCTCTCTTTTTACGACCGACTTTTATTCTGTGAAGGGCAACTTCGAGAGGCTCTTCAAAATAAAACACATTTCTAGGACTCCTCTCGAACCCCGGCACTACGAAAGCGTGATGTCGCTATCACCGGATTAAAGGGCCCCTGCGCTGCGTTTTCCCATTTTCTCCTTTTCTACCTCGGCGCCCGGCAGAACAGGGAGAATAATGGAGCTGCCAGACGCCGCAAAATCCAAAGCCAAAAACGGAGAAGGAAGGCTGCCGAGCCGCCGGTTTGTGAGGAAATGGCCAGATGTTCCGGAAAGAAAACAGGTTGTCGTACTTGCTGCGGAAAGACATAAAATCTGGGAAAGATCGAGTTTCTCTTTTCCTCCTCGACTATCTCTATATCGCCTTAAAGCAGGGCTGTGTCAAACTCATTTGAGCCAGGGGCCACAAGCTAAAGAAATTCATGGGGGCAGGACTATCCATCTGTCTAGGAATAAAGGGTTGAAAAGAAAAATACTGAGAGCACAAAGGAGAAAGGGAAAAATCAAAAGAATGAGAGACGAGAAAAAGTGAGCAAGAGTGAGAAAGAGCGACAGAGTGAAAGGGAGACAGAGAAAGAAATACTACTACTCCAGCTCATTTTTCTCTTGTGCTTCTCTTTGTGTCATCTTGCGGGCCAGATTCAAACCCTTGGCTGCCTGTGCCATAAAGGGACGATGCATAATAATTAGTACTAGTGGTGCAAAAAAAAAAAAAAAAAAAAAAAGAAAACCATGGATTTGAATACGAGGCAAAAAGACATGAACCATCATACTGATGTTCATTCTTAAAACTATTCTTTTGTGAAGAAATGTAGTTTCCATTTTACCGAGTCATCGCCAGCCTGTTTTTCTGGAATATTGCTACTCCGCTGTGCTCTCGGCAGTGGTTTTTGTTCGCATGAGAAAATACAGTGCGCAAATACTACACACTGTCCCTTGAAGTTTCATATTCAGGAGGGGCCTCAAACGATCCTCTTGAAACCCCCAAAATAAAAGGATACAGATTGAAACTCAACAAAATGAATTCACCTCATTCCACACCATAGAGTGAAAAAAGTAAAACATTAAAAAAAGGTAGATATTTTTCCTTCGGACGAGAGGCCGTAACTCACGTTTCCATGTTGTCGCCCTCCAGGACGGTCTGCACGGGCAAGTAGCCCAAACGAGGGTGCTTGGCAAAATATTTCTTGGATCGGAATTTGTTCTTCAGCACTTTGGTGAAATCTCGCATGTCCTCGCCCGACGTCGTCTGCCGCGGAGACAAATCCGAGCACTTTTAAAGCAATTTCGAAGCCGCTTTTCCAGTATCATAAAATAGGTGTCGGTACCGAGTCACCGGTCACTGAAATACGTCATTAACTACATATCACTTGAAAGTTCAAATTCATCACGATACCCCAAGTCACATTCAGGAGAATCCAGAGAGTCTGACCGTGTAAATATTTACACCAAAACACATAATAATGCCCACGAATGGAGAAAAAAAAAAAAAAAACGCCTAAAATCATTTCTGCTTCGTTGGTAGTTCTGAGTAGTAATCTGTTTCGCTCCATAAGTTTCCTTTAAAATGTAAGAGACTCTTACAATGATTCCAAGTACGGTCGATAGCCTCTATCCTTGTGATTGAAGCCAACAGAAGACTTTTTACACAGCCCTCATTAGTTTTTACGGGCCTGTCGCGATAAAAAAACAAGATGGCCTTTTCCGGCTTCGAAAATCTTTAGACAATAGTGACCGATTCAAATGTGGATCGACACATAGTTTAGCCAACGAAATCCCCAACAATTTTTCGAGGCGTATTCCGAATCAGAGCCAAAAAGGTTCTCACCGGCGTGCAGTACTCCACCATGGGGTAGTTGAGCTTGTGTCCTTTGGCGGTTCGGCCCGAGAAAAAGCAACTCTGGCAAACGTCGTAGTTGAAATGCTTCAGGCTGCGATACCTGAAAAGACACGAAAACAAGAAAAAAGGAAAACCAATGAAAATGTTATGGACGGATTGAAAAAAAGATGGAGGATTCTAGAATTGAAACAATAAAAATCTTCAAGGTCTTGGTCAATCAACTTGACAAATAAGACTGCATACAATTGAACGCTATACACCTGCAAATCTGGATTAGAGATAGAGAGATAGAAAAAGATAGATAGAGAGAGAGTTCGAGTTAGAGAGATAGAAAGAGAGAGAAAGAGAGAGATAGAGAGATGGAACAAGTGAGAGAGAATGAGATGAATAGAGTGAGAAACAGAAAAAGAGAGAGAGAAAGAGAGATAAAGAAAGAGATAAAGAGAGAAAGAGGAAGTGAGAGATAAAGGAAAGAGAGAGAGAGATAGAAAGAGAGAGAGATAGAAAGAAAGAGAGAGAGAGAGAGAGAGACTTTATTCATCCCCATAGGGAAATTCACACATTACTCCACCTTATCGAAAAATCATATTAAGAATCCATTTGATTTTATGCGTCTCATTTTCTTCCCATCCATCTACAGGGAGTGCAGAATTATTAGGCAAGTTGTATTTTTGAGGATGAATTTTATTATTGAACAACAACCATGTTCTTAATGAACCCAAAAGTCTCATTAATATCAAAGCTGAATATTTTGGAAGTTGGAGTGGGGCTTTTTTAGTTTTAGCTATTTTAGGAGGATATCTGTGTGTGCAGGTGACTATTACTGTGCATTTTATTATTATTTTAATTATTAGGCAACTTAACAAAAAACAAATGTATACCCATTTCAATTATTTATTTTCACCAGGGAAACCAATATAACAGCTCAACATTCACAAACATACATTTCTGACATTCAAAAACAAAACAAAAACAAATCAGTGACCAATATAGCCACCTTTCTTTGCAAGGACACTCAAAAGCCTGCCATCCATGGATTCTGTCAGTGCTTTGATCTGTTCACGATCAACATTGCGTGCAGCAGCAACCACAGCCTCCCAGACACTGTTCAGAGAGGTGTACTGTTTTCCCTCCTTGTAAATCTCACATTTGATGAGGGACCACAGGTTCTCTATGGGGTTCAGATCAGGTGAACAAGGAGGCCATGTCATTAGTTTTTCCTCTTTTAGACCCTTTCTTGCCAGCCACGCTGTGGAGTACTTGGATGCGTGTGATGGAGCGTTGTCCTGCATGAAAATCATGTTTTTCTTGAAGGATGCGGACTTCTTCCTGTACCACTGCTTGAAGAAGGTGTCTTCCAGAAACTGGCAGTAGGACTGGGAGTTGAGCTTGAGTCCATCCTTAACCCGAAAAGGCCCCACAAGCTCATCTTTGATGATACCAGCCCATACCAGTACCCCACCTCCACCTTGCTGGCGTCTGAGGCGGACTGGAGCTCTCTGCCCTTTACCGATCCAGCCACGGGCCCATCCATCTGGCCCATCAAGACTCACTCTCATTTCATCAGTCCATAAAACCTTAGAAAGATTTTTCTTGGCCCAGTCTTGACGTTTCAGCTTGTGTGTCTTGTTCAGTGGTGGTCGTTTTTCAGCCTTTCTTACCTTGGCCATGTCTCTGAGTATTGCACACCTTGTGCTTTGGGGCACTCCAGTGATGTTGCAGCTCTGAAATATGGCAAAACTGGTGGCAAGTGGCATCTTGGCAGTTGTACGCTTGACTTTTCTCAGTTCACGGGCAGTTATTTTGCGCCTTGGTTTTTCTACACGCTTCTTGCGAACCTGTTGACTATTTTGAATGTAACGCTTGATTGTTCGATGATCACGCTTCAGAAGCTTGGCAATTTTAAGAGTGCTGCATCCCTCTGCAAGATATCTCACTATTTTTGACTTTTCAGAGCCTGTCAAGTCCCTCTTATGACCCATTTTGCCAAAGGAAAGGAAGTTGCCTAATAATTATGCACACCTGATATAGGGTGTTGATGTCATTAGACCACACCCCTTATCATTACAGAGATGCACATCACCTGATATGCTTAATTGGTAGTAGGCTTTCGAGCCTATACAGCTTGGAGTAAAACAACATGCATAAAGAGGATGATGTGGTCAAAATACTCATTTGCCTAATAATTCTGCACTCCCTGTATATATCCTGCTAGGGAGAGGTGACTACAGTCAAGAACACACTCGTGCTACTTCGCTCCTCCCAACCTGACACTGAGCATCAAGCCCACAGCACAAAAAGACCCCAGTTACTGTGCCGTGCGACCCCAAATCGGCATACACTGGTTTACCCCCTTTGCATCATATGCACCCATATCAGTCATTCTTAACTGTCCTTCACCATTCACATCCATCCCATTTTCTATCCAAAAAATATGAATATCAAAAAAAGCAAACCCACTTTTCAGACATTTATTTGTTTCAATCTTTGCATATAATAAAAATTCCCAATGCGAAAATGACATAATATATACTTAAGAACCTGCCCATCGTGTAGAGTCAACATGTCATCATGATGAAACAGTCACTAAAAAGTTGATACTTTCGTATCAATTTTGTATATCGATGCAAAGTTCAATATATATTTAAATTCCCTTTTCACTGGACTAAAGTGGTACTACAACTCTCGGCGTCACAACATAATTGTGCGCACTCTTATTTGCATTTAACCTAAATTGTGGTCGATAAATCAGGCGATAAGACCAATCCGTCTAATGAGTCGTCGAGGCTTTTATTCGTCCGTGATATCGATGAGTTATTGCGGCCGTAAAAACATCGTCCGCAGACTGTCGTGAAATACGATTTTAAATGGCAAAACAACACACTGTCGCCTTTGCGTACCCAGGAATACTCCTACCTCGTACATAGTTGGAATCAGGTATGAAAAAGAGAAAGGTGGAGGAAAATTTAGCCTCGATGTCAACTTGTCCTCTTCAACGCCTCCTTTTGGAAACACTTAGACCTACCCCTAGAAAATGTGTCATATTCTATAGCTTCTAGATAACCTTGATTTTTTTGTTGACAACATCGGTTCATTATTTGTTATTGCAACATCAATTGCAGCCTGGACATCCTGGAAGGGGGATGACCTCATGTGCGCTCCCTTCTCAAGGTTTCTTCATTTTCCTCATGTTGAGGTTTTTCAGTTTTTCCTTGCCCTCATGTAGGTTTTGGATCAGGGGATGGTGTCATAATAGTCGGTAGTTTGCAATAGTCTGTGCAGCCCTTTGAGACTGTTCCTTTTCAAGGTTTCTTCATTTTCCTCATGTTGAGGTTTTTGAGTTTTCCCTTGCCCTCATGTGGGTTTTAGATCAGGGGATGATGTCATAATAGTCTGTGTAACCCTTTGAGACTCCTTGTGATTAAGGGCCAAACTAATAAATATGACTTGACTAATATACAAAGTTTTGTTTTTCAGATTGTGGTCGAATTTGACAAAGTACCAGGTAAGCTATCGTCTCACCTGTTTTTCAGGCATTTGTTTGTGAAATCAAACTCGGGCGAGAATAGAAACCTTCTACTACTGTGTGTTCCGACTCGGATGACTCAAAGTTAGTAGACTTTGCAGTGATGATTTCAGTTTTTGGGTGTTCCCTTTCTAAAGAGACCTAAAACTGTCTATGTTCTCCAAAGACCAGCATTCAATTGAATTTGGCTACATCCCAGATTAAGATTTCAGGACAATTGTACAGGAACGTTAAGGCTTCAAACCAAAAGACAAGCAGCAGTTCCCATCCTGTAAAGCAGGAGTGTCAAACTGAATTATACAGAGGGCCAGAACTCAAACCACACCTTTGGTCGCGGGCTGAACAGGATAAATATTAATTGAATACACTTTTCTTTTTAAAAATAAGTCAATAAATATAGAATTTAAAATAGTCATGAATATTATTCCAGAATAAACAAACTTAAACATTAAATGAATTAAAAATCGTTGCTCCCCATAAAACTATCTCAAAACTATAAAAATGAAAATATGAAAGAACGGAAAATAGAAATAAAATGTGTGCTTTTCACTTTGGGAATTTGCTTTGGTGAAAAACATCTTCATATTCTTCTTGAACTCTTCAACTTTCTGTATCTTTTCTCCGGATTCAAGGTTTTTCAGCTTACTCTGAAGTTTTGTCTTGTCGTGCCGTTTTACATGAAATTTCTTCATGACGGCCACAAATAAGACACACGGGTTTACCGGCAATGTCAGTTCACATCATTTTCTCGGCCATTGTGGTTTTTAGTATCTGAGTATAGTTTGAAAGTTATCGGGGTTTCATAGACCCGGGCCATTATAGTAGATGTATATAAAAGGATTTCGCGGGCCGGATATAATTGTACGCCGGGCCGAATGTGGCCCGCGGGCCGTATGTTTGACACGTGTGCTGTAAAGCAATCCAAAAAGAAGGCAGCTTTTTTGTCGCGTTTCCGAGACAAAAGGACGCCTCGGATGAGGTCTGACAGGGTGTCAGACCACGGCAGAGAACACCTCCATCCTTCCTCCCTGAAAGCCATTTAACGCCTTCTCCCCGAAAAAAAATGACAGACACAATGGCCGCCGTCCTTTAGGGCTTTCCTCGGAGGCGGCGCGTCTGACGGATGAGCTCTCGACAGATTTGCGCATTTTCCGGGCGAGAAGGCGCACCGAAAACCACAAATTGGTCAGAAATGGTTGGTCAAAACAACACAGGTTGCCTTGGCAACGCGGCTTTTAAGTCCTTGTGGAACTTGCACCAAGTTAAGTGAAGTCGGGCAAGTTTTTTGAGAAGCGGCTCTTTCAGCTCAGCTCCATCAAACGGCTGCTTCAATCTATGTATTAACAATTAGTATGTGACATGATGCCTGAGATTACTTGGAGAGGGAGGGGGTTGGTTGGAAAGGAAAAAGAAAAAAAGGAAAAAGAAAAAAGAAGTAAAAAGGCTAGAAAAAAGAAATGAAGAGAGATGCGAAAAAATTAAAAAGGGCAAAGGGAGGGATGAAAAAGTAAGAAGAAAAAGAAGTAAAAAGCTCAGAAAAAGGAAAAAAAATATAAAAGGAAATACAGGAAAAAAGAAGAGAAAAAGAAGAAAAAAGCTCGCAAAAAACAAAAACTAAATGTAAGATTTTTTTAAAGCAGGAAAAAAGTCATTCAAATCATTTCCAAATCTATCTAAATCTAAGTCATTCGCGTTACCAACATTGTCAATCGGGCGCTCGTCTTGGGATCAAGAGGTCGCAGGTTGGATTCCCGGCTCCTCCGTGTTATATGTCGAAATGTCCTTGGGCAAGATACTGAATCCCTAATACCCCCGATAGCGGATAGTTGCCTTGCATCCTTGCATGGCTGACACTGCTATTGGTGTGTGCTTGTGTGTGTGAATGGGTAAGTGTGAAGCACATTGTAAAGCGCTTTGGGAGCTCTTCATTGACTTAAAATAGAAATGCAGACCATATACCATTTGTATACTGCAGAATACGACGGATGAGGTTGGAAATTTGGTGGTATTTATGAGTGATCCTTACTACACGAGGTCTTACAGCAGCGGCCACAAACCTTCTCAGCAAAAACCATAAAAGCAGAAATATTTGGATTTTTTCCCTTTTCCTAAATTTGAAGAGCCACTTCAATAAAGCCGCTCTCCTAACAAAAGCTCATTTGATGTCACCGTGTGACGTTTGATCAAATCTAGGAAACAATAATTGCGCCGGAGTCCGTGTCCCGCACCAATATCACAATACCGCTTAAATCGAGTCTCTCTCCTGTCAAGGCCGTCATCAAATACCGCATATGAGGATACGAACGTATTCAGCCTCAGTGCAGACGGCGCTGGGCAAGGAGGAAGGGTGCCAGTCCCTATGTATAGCTCTGTCCAGCCAATCCAAGTGCTTTGCTAGAGCTTTTAGGTCAAAAGTTTGTTTGCAGTTTGTTTGTTCTGTGGCTTTCCATCATAAAGTGTCAACATAGATCGCCGAATGAGCTTCCAGATAAAGGATTATTTAGCGATATAACAGCCACAACGGGGTGACACTTTGAAAGTAAACTGTCGTGTTTAAATTGTGTCCCAAAAGTATTAGACTAGTGCAATCTTGGCTTAGCATGCATCAATATAATCCAAAAAATGGCACCATTTGAATTTGACCTCCAAGCCATAAATAGGTTCCTGACCCCTGTTTTCCAGTATACATCCGTATTTGAGCATTTGACCAACGACTGATCAAGCGATAGCCATCGCTAGCCCAAATCGCCTGAGAGAACGCCAACTCTACCACCAGTGGTACAGATGACACGGGAAAAGGCGTTCGAGCCGATCTCATCACACTATTTCTGTACTCACAGTGCCAGAAACACCGATTTGCCTGGTGCGTTCCCATAGGTTAAACTGTGTTTCCGATTCTTCACTTGTGCGTCAGGAACAGGACGTGGTCAATACATCGTTTGCGGGGTTCCTCCACCTTTTTCAAGGCCAATTTTTTATTTTGTCAGCGCAAAAGAATGTTTTTTCATGGTTGTCATGGATGACTGAAATTAAGTGGCTATCTTGCCGCTACGTGACGTTACGTTCGTTCCTACAAACTAAAGCACCGACGGCTTTAAACGCCATTTAGCAGGAGCCCTCGACCGCGCCGACATTTGGATAAACGGCCGGCCCGAGCCGAGTTGCCCTTTACCGTCGAGCGGGATTTCATTTTCCTCCGCTGAAAAACGATGGCGGAAAAAAGCGGTCGTTATGAACTCCTTCTGAACAACGCAGCTTCGCGACGTCGCGCTCGTTGAAAAACACAGAAAGGGCTCTAGAGAAGTGAAATAAGAAAGGCGTTCGATACGGAAGACAAAAAATGGAAAGAGCAAAAAAATGAGGCAAATTTGGACTCATTATTGATCTGGATTGCTCCCGAGCAGAGCGCATTCAATCTTTCAATCGACTGCCGATCGTTCCCTTTTTGTTTTTTGCATGTTTTTGAGAGGATCTGTGACTCGATTGCTTCAAATAAAATTGGTAATAGTTCATTGTATTCATTTTATTTTTTATTTAGCGCACTAAAGTTATTTTTGTTGAATTTGTCTGTTTGGTATTTTCAGGGATTTTGTGTGGTTCGACTTTAAATCCGGTACATGTGTAAAAAGTTTAAATTGTTTCATATTTGACAATTCTTTTTTTGTAGATCTGTGAATATTTTAGTCAAGTCATGTTTATTTGTGACGCCCTTAATCACAAAGAGTCTCAAAGGGCTGCACGGATCAAAGAATATTGCAAACTAGTAGAACTATCTGGGATAATCTGTTGCCTCGTTAGCGATTCTACAGTGTAGAAAAGGATTTTGGGGTTATTCCTTTGTGCCGCGATCACCTTCGAAAAATAGGCTGATTTTGCAGAGGCATGGGCTGCTTTATACTTTAACAAGTTCTTACACCAGGTTTGACGGAAACCCTTCAGCTTGGTAGCGCGCCATTTTCTTTCAGATTTCCTGCAGTCTTGTTCAAGCCATCTAGTTTCATCGGTAAACCAAGGCGTGCGTCTTTTAGGTCGTGATTTAAGCTGTAGGGGCGCTACGGAATCCAGGACACTAGCCAGGGTAGCGTTAAACTCATTCACGAGTGAGACAATAGAGCCTTTATATAAAGGAAACGACGCAACTACTCCTGATTTTAATTTATATTTCAAGTGTTTTGCAGGAATCCCCTCCTAAAGAGTCAGTCTTCCAAATAGAGCTGTGCTATTGGTTGCGATCAATCGGCGACGCTTCACATGACAACGCCATGATGAGAAGCCAAATCGGCAACCCTAAATGTTAAAAGGGTCCTATTGCACCCAAAAAACAAAACAGATGTGTCTGGAGCCGCAAAAAAACGAAAATCCTTCTATAGGCCTTATAATGTATGCAACTCATCTATATGAGCTAGTCGAATATGAAAATGGCAAAGTTGGATTCGGCGCATCCTGTAGATAACGACGTGACGACTCCGCTGTAAGATACCGCCCCAACTTCATGACAACATGGACAAATTACAGTATGTTTCTTTGCTTTCCTAATGAAGAAATCCAATTTTGGATGTCATTTTCATTTTGAGTATTGAGGAAAAAAACAACAACATTTATCGTGCCCCTTATCTGGGTGACAAAGAGAGCGCAATTTATGAAGATAAAATAACAGCCTTTTGAGAAAACAAGAGTAAACAGATTTGCATTCATACATTTCGATTTTGGGGTCTTTACGCCGATGACACACCTTCATGATTGTTTAAAACAACCGCCCGTCCGGCTGGTGACGCTGTTCCTTTAACACAGGAGACAACGCAGAAAGTGCGGAAAAACATGTAGGAGAGATGTGCCGGAGTTTTTCATTGCAGCCAAGTTCATCGGGCAGGAGTTCAACCCTGAGAGCAACAACTTCGCGTCACAATATACGACTATACCGCATTCGAGGTGACCACCCGAACCCTGACTCTTTCCGACCTGATACCAGTCAGGGAGAGCGCAGTCCAACCTGCCGCTTCCCAGCCATCGACTGATACCAGCTGATGTTCCCTCTCGTCTCCTAGCTACACCCTTAGTTGAAACGTTTTATTCTACAGATTTTCACAGTTTTGGAAAATGTGTTTTTGTCCCATTTGGCCTATCATAGAAACCGTACTAAAAATGTATTTCCTTCCCTCATTTTTCTGCCAGATAATAACCCCGGCAACTAAGCTATTAGAACGCATATCGCGACTTCAAAGACGTATTCGTTCGACAAAATAAAGCGCGCCGCACTCACCTGAAGCCGACGATGGGGCACTCTTTGCAGATGTTGCACTTGGCCTGGTGCTTGGCCGTTTCGGCGGCGGCGACCCGGTGCAGGACGGGCAGCCAGACCATGGACTGGGGCTCCAGGCGCATCCACTCCACGAACTGACGGGCCTCCAGCTCCACCTTGTGCGTGGCCTGATCATTTGGTCCAAAAAAAATAAAAATAACATCAGGGTTCAAGTATTTGAAGGTTCTGTTATTAGCATACCAAAGCTCACATGGCCTTTCTGATTTCATTGCCCCCTATCTTTCCGCTCGGAGCCTTCGCTCAGAAAATGCTGGTCTACGCGTGACTCCAAGAGCCAAGAAGAAATCGACAGAGCATATGACTTGAACAGTTCCATATAATAATATATGTATCGTGTAATATTTGAATCTCCGTTGACAGTTCAATTACCTATGAATGAAGTATTTTACCACTTGTGAGGCCCCTTCAAGGTTTCCTATTTTTCCATGCTGTGGTTTTGAGTTTTTCCTTGCCCGCATGTTGGTTTTAGATCAGGGGATGGGGTCATTGTAAACTGTCTGGACTATTGAAAAAGAATGAAACACTTTTCCAGGTTTATTCTGTGTTTAATATTGGACGCCTGCAAAGAAGATTGCATAGGGCACCAGGTCACTATTTTGGTTATCGTTGCACACTGTTGTCCATCATTTTGACTACTATGCACCGTTTCCATCATTGTCACTATCGGCCAATCATGTTATTGTTTTTTTATTTCAAAATCCTTTAGGGCGGATCTGCTTTTGTAACCTAGGAGATTTAGGACAAATGAAGGCTTTTAGAACGGGTTGGAATTCCTTATCTGAGGGTTCTGTAAAGATCGCTCTTGTTCTCCTCGCGTGACGGAAATCCGTCCATGTCCTCTCTTCGTGTTTGAACTTATCACCTTAATAATGTGCGCTCGTGTTTTTTCTCCCCCCCAAAAAAATCAAACCTAACCTTTCCGACATTGACAAACGGCTAAAGGGCAACAGAAGGTTACGGTTCCTATTTTTTTTTTAACAGACTGAATCCTGAATGTTGACTCTCAGTTTCTCCTCATAGCTTCACGGTACAAAATAGAAAGAACCCTTTACTTCAAGAATGTTTCCATCATTGCCACGTCAAACGAATCGGGGAGCATTTAGAAAAGAAGATGACAAACTCGGAAAAGGGAACTTGACGTCTATAGACGTCGACGGGAGGTGAAAGGCTTGATCTTAACCGTTTAAGAGACTGAGTCACTCCACTTCCAGTCATGAACAACTTTCCTACAATCAAAGATCTAGAACTCGGTCTCATTTTTTTGCGAGTCGGGCATCACACGGGGCACCATTTTTTTACATTATAAACAAGTTTAGCCGAATCACGTGCTAAAACTATTGACATAACAATGTCTTTTATGCCTGAAGAAAAAACACAAATGAGTCACTTCTAAAAAGATAATAGACAAGGTTGACATTTGAAGTTCATTCTCGGATAAGCTACAGTGATGACATATATAGCCGTCAGCAGGAGTTATCAGTGTTCATTTTAAAGGCCTCTGAGACAGAGAAATCAAAGATCTGGCCCTGGGGGGTGCAAACTACTGTCCAGGGAAAAAACTACGCCAAAGAAAAAAGGTCTATTGCTATCCTTTCATCTTAGTTTCACTCAAGGCTAACACATCATCCTTCCCTTTAGTCATCATCCTTCTGATCTCCTCTTCCTCCGCTTTACTTCCACATCCTCTCACATTTAGTGGCCCTATAACTAGGGTTTGCAAGACCTTTCGGTCTCCTGCCCCCCTTTCTTTGCCTTGTTGTCTCTTAGGGAGTAGAAATAGAGAGGAGAGGATCCCCGGTCCCCGCGCTCCCTCCAGGGCCCCCTCACCACAGGGCCAAAACCAGTATGTTTCCACCTGGTTATAAATAGAAATAGAAATATAAAAATATGTATAACACAATATACAACTAATGGCTACATTTTCTTTGCGTGCCATTTTATGATGCATTTATTCATCAAGATATTTATCAAATGTAATTAAATATACAATTGGGGCTAGCTGCATTTGAAGTTTCAATTTATCACATGGATTGAATTCTGACATTTCCTAACCCATTTAATTCAATGGTTTTTCTTCATAAGCAAAAGAAAATGGAAAATATCAGCGCTGCTATTCTAAAAAGACCTATGTCCCCTTTTTTTCTGAATATAATGTGTAAAAAAAACATTGTTTTTTTTGTTAAAAGGCTTAAAGAGACACGTTTTCTTTTGAAATGGTCGCAACAATATGAAAAAAAACAACAAAAACTGACATGATCTTTTACCTTCATGAATTGTTGAGGTATCAAATTTGAGACTGGAACGGTGGATACAAAAAAAAAAAAAAAAAAAAAAAAACACGCACAAAAAAAAAATGTTTGTCCAATTGTTTAATTCAACGCAAAACTCAGCCCACCCCGACCGATATGGACCATCATTTCACACTTTTTGCTCGTCGGCCTCCCACGAGACACCATTTTTTCCTGACAATCAAAAGAAGTTCTGCCAAAAACAATTCATCAACCCAAACTAGACATTTCCCTAAAAATTTTGACGCACCCGTCTCATAAAAATGTTTACAAACGAGATACCGCAGTTTGAAAGCGATGACCCCGATAAGACAGACGGACGGCGGGGACAAAAATACGTTTCAGGTGGTAAAATTTACAGCCGCGCCGATCATTCACTCATGATGAGCTCGTGAAAACAAACGGTCGGGACGGGAACAGGTGGGACACAGGTGGCCGTGTCAAAGTTTCACACGGCTAACTTATTCAAACGATTCAGGCGCGACTGCGGCACATCTGCCGCCAAAGACAAAAACGCCACCTTTACAAGCTCTCTCCAATTTGTACGCCGGCTCCTCGGAGGCGGCGGAACGGAGAGAGTGAGAAACGGCAGGGCCGGCGCCCGAGGGGATAAAGCTATCGTTAAATAGCGGGAACATCCGGCGATAAAGCCGCAAAATTGATTCCTTGGCCGCTGTAAAGCAGTGGGGGGGGGAGAAGCGACAGAAACGGAGCGCGGGCCACGGGAAGCATCGGGGTTGCCGCTCGAATATTCAAATCGACCTGAAACAGCTTCGGTTGTTCGACTGCCAGTCATAAGTCCTCCAAAAAACAAAATTTCCAATCCAAATGAAGCCGAATCGATCGATGAAGAAAAACCTTAAAAGGCAGCGCAGTGCGATCAAACAGACTCATTAGCCTGGATTCGGATAATAAGATGACTTGCAAAGCAGACCTTACGTATCGTGGCAGTAGCTCGGTGACACAAAAACATTTGGGGCGGCAGTAGCTCAGGAGGTAGAGCGATCGTCTTAGGATTAAGGGATCCCAGTTCGAATCCCGGCTTGTCCGGGTCACATGTCGAAGTGTCCTTGGGTAAGACACTGAACCCCCAATACCCCCAATAAGCAGGTTAGCGCCTTACATGGCTGCGGGGCCGCTATTGGGAAATGTGAAGCACACTGTAAAGCGCTTTGGGAAGTCATTGACTTGAAAAGCGCTATAGAAATGCAGATCATTTCATTTCATTTGTAGAGAAAGTTGAACCAAACAAAGTCCTTGGTAAGATTTAAGTAACATTCAAACAAGTTAGCTTTAATGACGTGCATCCTACATTTGGCTATGAAAGAAAGCTTGAGCATTAGGCCACAATATATAACTTTGGTGCGTTCGAGGCGAAAACCAATCTCCCGTCTTACTAGCACCCACGAACTTGGACCAGCTGATCTTCCCTCTCGTCTAATACTGACACCCCTAGTTGAAATGTAACATTTATTCTACACATTTTCACAGCATTGTGAAATGCATGCAGTCCAAATAACAATCTTCATTTGTTAAAAACGACAAATCCGTCTGATCTAAAACTATCCCGACTAGTTTATAGATCATGATTTGTGTGCGGGTGTCTATGTGACTTATAGGCAACAAAATGGCTGATCCGATGATTCCGAAAAAGTACTTTTGGCCTCTGCAAGTGTCTTAAGATACATCTCGTGTTAAGTCACCCACAATCTGCTTTCATGTGTTCTGCTTTTTTGAGGTCTCTAACACCCTCTGGCGACCAAATGACAACTCCAGGCAGCCCAATCCAATCTTCTATCGGTCTGGTGGCTCGTTTGTTTTATTTACCCTTCTGCTGCCGCTAATGAGCTTGTTTTTGGTTTACAGGGATAGCAGATGTTGACTCGATTGGGATTTATTAGCCTGTCCCTAAAAATGGACACGGGTTTATTTATGGATCGATGTGTTTATTATTATTTGCCCCTATAAATAAATCAACTTGTGCTAAACGTAGGAAAAAAATGAAAATGTATCTGATTATTCGACAAATAGTCTTTAGAAGTAAGATCTTGGGCCCGAACGGGACCTGGGCTCAAAATGTCAATCTTTGAATAATGACGTTTTTTCGTAGAGGATCGACTCAGCACGCACTTACTTTTACTCAAGTCATTATTTAGATCAAGTACACGCTTGAACTCCAGATCACTAAATCCAAAGACATTTTCATCCTCTGTGTTGGGGTCAAAGATGCGCCGCTTCCTCCTACCGCCTCCCTCGCGTCAGGGGTCCTATTACAAACTTCATTTTTGCTTTTCGGCCAAATCTTTCACTCTATGCGGCTAGTCGTCTGCAGAATAGGATTTACTTTTAGATGCTGTTGGGTTCACTTTCGCTTGGCGCACTCGGGCGAAGAACCGGCGCCGCACTCGCGGGGCCCTCTTGATCAGAGGGACTCGGCCCCAGAAACGCACAGTTCCGTGCCGGAGTACGCACAGCCAGAGTAAAGCTTCGCGTTTACTTTGGCGGCAAATCAAATCTACAGTTTAATTTTGGGCTCAAGGTAATCTGTCAAGTTTAGGCAGGTTCGGGTTTAACGTACCTGCGACTCGGGTAGGGTCGGGCTGGAATCTTTCCAGACCCGACCTGACCTCTAACAGTGGCTGTAGCGGTGCGAGGGCCACTTACGTGCTGGAAGCAGCTGCGCACGCTGGGTTCGATGTTGGAGCCCCCGAAGGCGGCCACCTCCCCCAGTTGTTTGGGGATCTGGATGGCCTCGTGGAGAAGAAGACCCAGTTGCCTCTGGTCGCACGTGTCGCCCGCCGATGCCGCCTGACTAAAAAGGTCTGCGCCCGGAAAAAAACAATGGCGGTTATCGAACACGTAAAATCTTTTCTACAAAATTGTATTCGTTGACGTCGTCGACAACGATCGATGATAGAAAGTCGACGACAGAAAATAAATAACTATTGGTTCATATTCACATATATATTGACTGATGTAAAAATGTCTCTTTAGGTGATAAAATAACAGCTGTTATATGACTGCGAGCACTATGCTCGTAAAAAAGCCGGGTCCCAAAACAGGATACGTAGACTTTTTTCATGGCCAAACTCAAAGGAGCTGGTTTTCTAAATAGAGCTGATCTCTTGGGTGCGACCAGTAGGAGGCGGTGACGCTGCACATTAAAACACCATAATGACCGAGAGCAGGCGCGTCTGCGTCATTTTTGTGCACTTTTTAAAAAGGTTTTCTCTATTGCAGGGGTGGCGAACACGCGGCTCTCGAGCCGCATGCGGATCTTGGCCAATAAGAATGCGGCTCTTTGTTTTATCATATTTTCTATATACTGTGGCTCTTTGCCTCGTTTCATGTTTTTTATGTGTGTATTGAGGGTGGACACTTTCCTTGAAATCAACACAAGAACAATACTTGTTGTATTGTAAGGAGAGGAGTGTGTTATGGGACATAATTGTGTGTGTCTGTCATGGCAGGTCAGTGCGTGGTGCGGCTCTTTGACTCTCAAAGTTAAAAACTTCGGATCTTCGTGTCAAACTTGTTCGCCACCCCTGCTCTATTGCGTGGTCCATCGAGTCAGACTGCCAGGAAACACGTTAATGTCGAGCATTTCCAAACCCTTCAACCAAAATGTAAGCATTTTGCAGGATTTCAAGCACCCGTACGAACCCCGCAAAAAGAAAACTCTTTAAACGTGGGGCTGTATTTGGCCGGATCTTCTTTCAACACACGAGAAGCCCAAAAACGAACGAGACTGCAGATTTTGGTGTTGCGATGAAATCCTCCTTCCTTCGTGACCTCCTTTTGGAGATCTAACCCAGAAAGAAGGCCGTCGGGCTGAGAGGATACCCACGACGCTAACGGACCACCGGGAGTTTCCGGAGCGGCGGCCGAAAATGACGCGGCAAAGGCGTGCGTGCGGACTCACATTTGTATTTGTCCTCCAGGTGTCCCTTGCAGAGGGACAGGATGCCCGTCTTCATGGACATGACCCGGATCTTGCCGCTGCGTCCGCTGACAAAGGACGAAAAGGAAAACCATCAAAAGCGGCAAAAACCACAACTATAATAATGGCTCATTTCGAATGCTAAATGTGGGCCGCTTTTCAGGCTATTCCTCCAAAAAGAACTTGGTTTTTTTTTAACGATCAGTTGGGTCATTTGCTCTTATTTGAATTTCAATATTTCTACACATAAAATGGTCTGAGAGAAAAGTTCTCAGTAAAAAAAAAAAATCCTGTCGGCAAATGATTTCTGTCGATTTTTAAGTAGTATCTTTTCAGGATTTTTCAATAAAAAGAAAAGGAATATCAACCTTACTTTAAAAAAAAATTGGGCAGTTTATTTAGCTTAATAATATTTTCTCCTATATTGATTTATTTAAAACGTAGTCTTATGTGGGTCATCTTAACAAAATTAATAATAATATTTTGGGTTGATAATTTCTGCTGCCATTTTTTCTCACATTGTGTTTTTTTAAGTACTCATTTACACTTTCTTGTGTAAATATTGCGTAAATTATCTTTTTTAATTTTTTACTTTTACAGTTAAATGTGACTCTGGAGTGCCACGTCCAATTTCATTGTCGCAATATGTTCAACCCATTTTGTAACAATGATAATAAAGGTAGATTCTATTCTATTTCAAATTGTAGCGTAAACGAGGAAAAATCGAGTGAAATTAGAACAAAAAGTGAAAACACAATCAAAGGAGTGTCGTTTTATGATGAAAAGCCGAGCACTCATTTGTACTTTTTTTGTCACGATTTGGCTCATGAGAGCCACCTGGGGGATCGGAGGAGCAATGTCAGGATGCCATCTCGGAAATAGTCGTCTATTCGTTATCCTCTTAGACTTATTTTTGGAGTTTCGGAAGACGCGATTCTCCCCCTTGTGGTTTTCCAAGACAAAAAAAGCCGAACGGACCGAGGCCACCTACGTGTCGTAGACGTTGAGCAGCCAGTTGAGACACATGTCCACGCAGAGCGGCACGTTGACCAAATCTTTGTGTTGTTGCTCCAGGCCGTCGTAGACGCCGGTCAGACACCCGATGACGTCCGGGACCGTCAGTTGTCGGTCCCGCTCGTCCAGTTTGTGCTGGGCGAAGGTGTCGTGGGCCGCGCTCAGGTCCAGGAGGTCCACTGGAACGTCACATGATCCATGTCAGTTTGCGCCAACAAACGTCTTCCTCTTTTATGCGTCTTTTTAGGAAGCGTCGTGAAAAATGTTGCCGCTATCCCGCTTTGGCCAATGACAGACAAGTCTGTCAAACGAGAAACGAGTGAAAGTGGATCTTGGAAGCTGGGCCTGATGATCACTAAATGATTGTAAATGCCACTTTGATGACAGTCCAGAATGCCCTGAGATGCGTGAAAATCTATGGAGTGCGGCAATAGTCGACAGGGGATAATGGGTCTCAGCCAAGCAGGTGCAATTTACTTGAGTTCCACTGGTCTGAGTCAAGTTGGGCAAAATCCACAAGAAAAGCTCTCATTAAAATATTACACTTTGTTTGAATATGTTTTCCAAACCTTTTCCACACAAAATAAAAATCATAGAAATATAAATTAATATTAATTCAAACCAAAGCGAATCCATAATTTACATCCGCTCCACAGTAGGGTTTGGGCCTTTAAAGTATTATCCAAGGCCGCAATTGACCCTCAGGCCACGAGTTTGAGACCCCAGAGGCGTGCCGCCCTGACGCACTTAAAATTCAGAGCCACAATCCATTATCCCCAGTAGACCATTGCCGTGAGCAGGGACAGGCAGAGTGTACTCTTGTCAGGCCTGGCAGTTTTGTTTGTTTTTTGCAATTTCTATATTAAAATGAACTGCACTCGAGTAGTTGCAATCCATTATCCCCAAGCAAGGCAAGTACAGGTAGAGAGCATTTTTTCAAGAAATGCACATTGGTAGCTGCAGGCCATTATCCTCAGTAGATTATGCTGAGAGCAGGGGCGAGCAGAGCATATTTTTTTCAGTTTAGGTCGGTGAAGCGTTTCTGTAATCCCTTATCCCTGATCCCAAGCAGAGGCTAACAGAGCACACTTTTGTTGAGCCCGGCGGCTCTTTTTTGCCATTATTTCTTCCAACACAGTTTTAATTTTTTGGTTTTTCTGTTTGAATTATTTCTGAACGACACTGTTTTGGCCACAATCCATGATCTGTTGGGTTTGAGACAGCAAATTGGTGTTCTTCACTTGTACATCCGGGATCTATTATCCCTGCCAGCAAGAGCTGTTAAGAATGGGCAGGGGCTAACATTGAAGATTTTCGCATATTGCAGGGGAGTTCTGATCCCCAATAGCTCGAAAAAAAAAAAAACAAGGATTACAGTAATGTGAAAAAAGAACAAAAATGGTGCCCTGTGCTAGGCCTAACTGGCACCAAGTCCTATTTTTCTTCTGATTTTCTGTAAGCTTGTTATGAACGATCGCAAGGGCAGCGACGAGCATGTCGCCTCTGGTTTGCTTTTAGGGCCCTTATGTTTAGCGCTCGCTCAGCGGGCCGCGCCAATTACCGGTCAGGCCTCACGCTGACGGTTTCGGGCCGCGGGAAAAACGCGCTAGCGGCTAGCGTGTTGTTGCCCCTCCCTCGGCACGGACTTAACCCAATTTAACATTTGATAGCGCGGCCGCCGTCGGCGTTCGTACGCAAACGTGTCGTCGGCACCGACAAAAAAGGATTTGATGCGTCTTGGGACCGAAGAGGGTTCAGAGTTAAATGAGGAAATGTCCCTGGGCAAGACACCGAACTGATAAGCAGGTAAGGCGCCGCGCATGCCTGACTCTGCTATCGGTGTGCGAATAAGTCAAGTGTGAAGTGCATTGGTAAGCGTTTTGGAGGTCCTCAGTAAAGCACTATAGAAATATCAATTTGCCATTCTCTCTTTCCATTTTTTCATTCCTCCTCCCTCTCTTTCATTTCTCTCCCCTCTCTCTCATTCTCTTCTTTTCTCCCTCTCTCCATAGTAACCTCCCTTTCTTTCTCATACTATTCTTTTCTCTCTCTCTTTTTCCATTCTTTCCTCTATCTTCCTCTGGCTTCAATTCTGGCAGCTCGTCAACTGTTAAAACGTAGGGCCCAAAACTGGAATTGCAATAAAGGATTGTCTGATACTTTGGAGGGAGTGGTATCGATTAGTGGGATATCAAAAGCTTCTTCCGGAGGGCCATCACAACTCTAAATAAGCATGCAAAACCGAAAATAGATATCTTGTGAATTCTTTCAATGTAATATTGTTACTTTAATTTGTGAATCTGAACAATAGCAGTGTTCAAATTTCAGAGAGAAAGAATCCTCCCCCAGATAGGTGTCACGTAAACGACCGAATTCAAGCACTTTATAAGAACGTTCAAAGTCAAGTTTTTAATTTCTCCAGTACCGCACAGAGAAGAAATCCGATGCGAATCATATTTTGCAAAGCCGCAAATATATCTGAAATTTACATAGGACATCATGTGTGCGCATTGATGTTTAAATTGAAAATAAATCGAAATTTGTGGTTTTGGAGACCATTCTCTGCCCATATACAGGGATCAGAATGGAGATTTTCATTTTCAGCTGAAATAGCCAGGGTCCAGGAATAAAGCAGGGCGGAGCGCCACCCAAACCCCCAATTTTTCTAACGGCCGCCAGGGTGCGCCAGAGCAATAAAGGAAAGAGTGAGACAGTCGTATTTTGAAATTGTTTGCTACGCAAGAGAAAAAGTGAAAAAGTCGGAATGCCTTTGGGGTTCAAAAACAGCGGAAATCCGCGGATCCGCGGAAAATTCTGATCCCTGCATATAGGTGACTGGCTAACATTTTCAGGTGCAGGAAGTTCTCCCCTTACAATTTACGACCCGAAACGCTACCTTCATTTATTACATGTCCCATAAAAAATGTCCTAAATTGATACATAATCCTTGTATTAATCCACATTTCTTAGTGGCCTGTTTAGGTGTAGCACGCACCCGTTCTGTAGGGGGCGATGACTCTTTATGGGACAATGCCATACAAACTCATGCCGGCTGCTGTTCATCAGGAGGAAAGCAATCCAACGGCAAAGCGAAGCTACCAGAGAGCAGTGTCGACTTTTAAGCAGACTTTGTTGTGAAACGAGGCAACAATTTCAAGCATTGACCAGCACTTTGATCCTTGAAAACACAATATCTAGGATTTCAAGCACCCCGTTTTTTTAACATCCATTCAAAATTCCCAGCACAGACTTATGTTCTCATGTAAGGCAATAATGCTGTCTATATCGTTTTCTCACGGCTTCATTTCTAGGCGGCCATTTTGAAACATTTGCGTGTGTTTGACTCACGACAGAGAGCTTTCTGCAGCCGGCGAATCTTCATGGCGGTGCGGTAGGCGGAGAACCTCACGTTGTTCAGGTCCACTACCGAGAAAAATTCAAAGAGAAAAATTCAAAGAGAAATACAATACAATACAATAATACCACACATATACTACAACAATTCTATATAGAAATACGACCAAAATACCACACATATACTACCAATATGGGCCCCTTGGTCCATTTTTTCAACCCAAAGCGGCCGCGTGGCGACTCTAAATACAGTGGTACCTCTGCTTACAAATGGCATTCAAAAGTTTCAGGTTACAAAATCCCTGAACGGGAAAATATTGCCTCAACTTACAAAGATGTTTCAAGATACAAAGGCAAAAACAGAACAAGCTGCCATTTGCCACTCAAAGTTCTACCCGGCAGCCAGTGTGATCCCGGCATGCTCTTCGTGTCACCGGTTAAACTTAAAAGGTAAATGAATATTTGGATGATTTCCTTTATTCTATGTTTGTGACATGATGGACCTCTTGTTGAATGTTTACGGTGCAGTTATCTCATTTCAACACTATAGTTTTGCGGGACTTCGAACAAATTAACAATGCGCCTCTACTTCTGAAGTTTTGGGGGTTACGAAGCTACTCCCGGAACAACTTCAATTGGTATTTTCAGAGTAGAGGGGCGCTGATCACGGTGAGTACCTAGCGAATGGTAAAGCTCCGTCATCTTGGGGTGGTCCCAGCACGTGCTTTGGCTCTGGTGGCTGAAAACACAAAAAAAGAAAGAACGTCATCCCAAATCATGCCACACGCACCCAAAAAAAAAATCAAAGTTTCTTACTTGATGTAATAAGGGACTTTATTTTGAGATACCGCTCGTTGCCAGGGGAGCTGCACTGAAGCTAGAAAAGGAAACAAAGATTGATCCAAAATACATTTTAGTAGTAGTAGCGGTCAGTTCTCGCTGTATGGGCTTTTTATCCAGCGGTTTGCCACATTCTGAATGTGTTAACTGCCCCTTTTCTGCCTGTGTCTGCCTGTGCGTCAATCATATTGAGGTCCAAGTTCTGCACTTATGTAAAACAGCTCGACGAACGGACGTTATGTACGCGTAAATCAATTTCCAGTTTCGTTAAAATCACAAAAGGCCGGAAAAAATGCTTTCTAAAGCCAACAAATTTGGACTTCTCCACATTCTAAAGGAAGGTAATAGCATTTTCATGCCACATTTTGTGTTTTTTCCAGTAGTGAAATGGATACTTTAGAATGATTCTTTCAATATTTTGCAATACGGCCTGCCAAACAAAAAGGGCAAAAATAGAATTATACGTCGTCACACGAGAACATAAGCGCATCACCGACTTTTTGGGCCAAATTGTTCCCATAGAAAGTTCTTTTATCTAAGTGCCCAAATCAGTCAACATATCAGATTTCTCATAGCCAATCAATAGAGGAATAGAGTAGATTTTTTTTTTCAAATTAGAGTTTGACAGTACAGAAGTTATTTGTGAAAATGAAACTTTATAAACTACAGAAAAAAAGCAAGAAGGAGAGCGAGACAGAGAGAGCGACAAATCAATCGATCAATGCGTCAATAAAGGTTTCCTACTTGGCCTTTTGGGAGCGAGGACTAAAAAGTGCAAAGAGAAGAAAAAACAAACGGCGTTCCGATTTCTTACTGGATAGGAAATGTTGCGAGGAGGGTCCAAAGTCTCGATGCGCTTCCCGCAGGAGCTTCAACCGGTCCTCCAGCGCCACCTGCCACCAGACGTCGCCGCTTGAAAACCTGACCCAGCGAACTGAAGCCGTGAGGACGGACTCACCCGCAACAGGTTCCACCTCCCGTCCAGCTGCTCCGGTCGCCCGCGGGCCGCCTGCGGTAACTGCGGATCGGCGCTCAGGTCCTTGATGGTCCGGACGTCCTGACCCAGCCGGATGGTTTCCTCGTGGAGGGCCTGAGGGAACCGGATCAACAACGTAAGGTAAAAAGCCGTCCAAAATTGAAAATTGAGCACGAAAAGGTCGAGCGATAGCCAAACAGCATGCGAAAAATGTAAAAAACTAGCTGGAAAGGTCAATCCTAACTACTGTAATCCAGAGGAGGGGAATTATTTGTGGTCGGGCTTTCAAATATGTGGTCAAGGGGACCATCCTGGAGGAACAGACATGCGATATCCCTTTTAAATAGATGACTTATCAAATTTCTTTGAAATCCACCCAATTCAAGCAAAATTATAGATCAGGTCCCTGTTTTAAGCACTCAATTTGAAATGTAGTTTAACTGCAGATGTTTTTTTCGTTGTCGATTTCTTTCGTATTTCTGCAGTTTTTCGATAGAATATTTGAGAAAAGAAGTGGAGAGTGTGGAAATGCACTACACCAATGGACAGGAACCACACCACTTAAAAAGCTTACATTCAACAAGCGTACTAACCAGTCAATCATAGCTGTGCCACCTTTTTTCAAGCATTCAACAGTACAACCATCCAACCCAGGTGCCTTCCCCCCCTTTCATTTCTTTCACTGTCTCTTTACTGCACCTCCCATGTTTGTTGGTGATAGGAATGAGTGGAGAGGTGTTGTAAAAGGATAGTGGGATGTGTGGACGTGTTCTAAGGGATGGGCGGGCCAAATGTATGATGCGGCAGGGGTAAACCAGCGAAAGCTGTCGGGCCCTGCTGTTGAACAGAAGAGTGTGTTGTGTCACCCCGACCCGAGTGACACGGGCGCTTTCTGGTGTCCCGTTACATCTGGAGGGACGAAAGCATGACCGACTTGGATGTCGAGGTGCTTAACTTGTTTGGGCGTTTGGTCATTTGGGTTGGCCATGGTCCAAACATTTTCGAGTGTTTTTACTACTTTTTCCTTTTTTAATTTTCTTTGTTATTGTGTTTGTCTTGCTGTCGGTCACCCCTCTTGAGGGATATGACCAAGGTAGATAGATGGATATAATATTTGTAACGATCTAATATTTTTGGATTATTACTATAGTTATATTTTTGTAGTAGTTCCTTAGTAGTATTCTTGTAGTATTTCTGTTGTAATATTTCTCTTGTAGCATTTTTGTCATCATATTTCTGTAGTAATTTTGTGTTACGATCTTACCGTATTGGTATTTTTGTAGCGTTCTTGTCATAATATTTTCCGTAGTGTTATTTTGTCCTATTTCTGCGGTCGTTTTTTAGTATTTCAGTCGAATTTGCGTACGAACAACGCTCACACGGCGCCGCCGACGGCCGGAAAAATCATTTTTGTTCGGGCATCGCGAGGCGCCCGCCTACCAAGGTCTCTCGGATGTGGTCCTGCAGCGAGTCGATGAGGAGGTCGCCCACCGGCTGCCAGTCGGCCGCGGCCTCCTCGGCCCGGCTCAGTCCGAGGTCCGCTCGCTCCGTTCGGGACTGGAGGTCCCGCAGGCGCTCCAGGGCTCGCTCCACCCGGTCCCGCCGCTCGGCCGCTCGGTCCCGGAGACCTCGCCAGCCCTCGCCCACTTGGCCCGTTTGCTTGCGGATGGCCCGGGCCAAAAGGCGGGCCTTCTCCTCCGGACTCGGTTCTGAAAGCGCAAAAGGATACGCTCGTCGATTTTGGACAGAGGGGGGGCTAAAGAGCGCAACATAGCGCCTCGTTTGCCTGCCCTCTCCCTTTCCTGACCGGCATCTACTCCCCCTCAACAAAGCCATCATGTTTTCATTTTGGATCTCCATATACATATCGCTTGTTTGTCTGTGTCTGTTGTTCACCCTAGATGATAAAAATGCCCTAAAAAGCTTAGTACTTTAAGTTTAGTAGACACAGCATTTTCCCCAGAAAGGCATTCTACTCCCCCAGGCAGGACAGGACGAATTTCTCATGTTTTACCAAGCAATCGGGTGAGTCACTCCAGAGGTAAAAATGCCCCAAAAAAGACTCTGCAGTTTTGGTTTTGCAGACTCAGCAGTTTTCCCAGAAAGACATTCAGCTCTTCCAGGCCAGAACAACATTGCATTTCAACCCAATGTCTTGCAGACAGTTCAAAAAATTTTGACCTATTTGTAAAGAAAAAAAGGTGCATTTTAGGTTTTGCCGGCTTCACGTTTTTTTTTTAGCTCTTTAATTCGGCCCGGGACGCAACCGTGAGAGAAGCACAAGAGAAGAATAGATCCGCTCCATGGCTGGAGCTGGATTTCTTTCTCTCTTTATATAACTATTTCCTTTTTATTTCTTTAGCTCTCTCTTTGTTGTATCTATTTACCTATCCCTAGCTCTTTACCTCTTTCTCCTAGACCCTCTTGCTTTCTATCTCACTCTCTTTAATTTTATCCCCCTAAAGGGGTTGGGGGTCTGTACCGACCCGAGACGGCGTGCGGGTCCTTGCGCGGTTCCCCCGGACCTTCGATGGGCTGCTCAGCCAAGAACATTCCCGCTTGCTCCAAAGTGCTGTTCACCAACTGCTCGCGTTCCGAAAGTTCCGACAGCAGCGTCTGGACACAAAAATGGAAAAAAACGGAATATTCAGAAAACGTATCCTGGACTGCACGAAACGGGCGGCCTGCGGGCCCAATCTGGTCCGCGAGAGCATTACCGAAAGGGGCGCGAGAGAAAAATGAGCTGCGGTTTATGTCTCTCTCACACTCTGTCACTTTCCTTTTTTTCTCACTTGCTCTGGATCTATCCATTTCTTTTTTTCTGTCCCCTTTTTTCCTCTTCCTCACCCATCTCTTTCTCTTTTTTTCCTTCACTTTCTCACTCATTTCTCGTATCCCTTTTCTCTCTTTGCTTTCTCAATCTATTTCTTTCTCATCTTTGTTCTCGCTCACCCTCTTTTTCCCATTTTGTCTTTTATTCCTCACTTTGTCCCTCATTTTCTTTCATTCTTTATATATGTATATCCCTTTGTCTCTCACTTTTCCTATTCCTCATGTATTTATTTTTCTCACTTTCTCTCTATTTTGCTCTCCCTCTTCCATTGCTCCTCTTTTCCTCTGCCCCCTCTTCATTTTCTATTTTTATCTCTTTCAATTGAGGTCTCTCTCGCTCTCTCATTCTCTCAAATCTACTCGTCCGGCCTCGGCGAGCCGACTCGGATGCCGTTGCCCCGAACGCAGCAAACGAACCTCGAAGTGTGTGTGTGTGTGAAACGTACCGCGCATCGTTTCTGCTGCTGTAGCAAAGTGGGCACGTCGCCCCCGAGGGGCATCTGCTGGGCCAGCTCCTCGTCGCGGGTGCAAATCCAGCGCCAGAGCTCCTCCAGGAGGCCCAGGAGACGGGACCAGCGCTCCGCACCCGCCTCCAGGTGAGCCCTGCCGACAAGGACACGCCCACAAATCGTTAACGCCAGAAGAGTTTTCCCTCGCCCGCATGTCGGTTTCGGATCAGAGACCTGTGCAGTCCTGTGAGACATTGTGATCAAGGGCCAAACAAAGAAATGGGACAGTGTGACTTGACCCTTACCCTAACAACTAGTCCCTCTCTTTCTCGCTTTGTTTCTCTTTCTTATTCCCTCTCTTTCTCTTAAATGGACTGGTACGCCCCCCCCTCGAGTGACCACTAGCGCTCGTCCCCTTCTTCCCAGGAGCATCTCATCCGCTTGCCGCCACCTCGGATTTCGTCTCCGCCTCCTTCAGAAGAAATAGGGAGCAGGTTCCGTCTTAGTCGGTGTGCCCGGCCCTAGATCAATTTTCGTGGAACGTAGGTCATCCATATTTCAGCGCTCGCGCTCCATAAAGAAAATGGACGTCCCGGCTCGTCGGGGTCATAGATCATGAAGAAGCGAGGCTTCGTTTGCTCGGCTCAAAGCCAAGACCTCGAGAAGCCATTTTCAGACGGCGGGGTTTCCCCCCTTGCTTTATAGACCTGGCGCCCTGCCAGACTTTAGCCTGGTTTCTACCCTCAGAGTCATCCTAAGGTATGGGGTCCAAAAAGTCAATTTGTTAAAAAATACATTTAAAAAATAAAGCTATATAATGGTACCAATACGACAAACAAACAAATTCGAAGCAAGATAAATGAAAAGGTGGGTGCAGCAATGGTACCGTAAATGGCCATCAGCCAAAATGGGGCAAAAATAACACACATGGCAAAACAAGCTGGGACACGGCAGGCGAGCAGGGTGCTAAAAAGGGCGGAAAAACGGGAGGCTAGACCACCAAAAGCATGCAGTAGGCAGCCAGGATAACAGGGAGCCAATAATAAAAACAATGACCACAGCAACAAACACAAACCCAGCCAGGAGCAAAAACATTGAGCTTTGTAGCTCGCTAGCTTCTTACTGTTTTAGCTATTTAGCAAGCCATCTCGCTTATTACTTTTTTTTTTGCTAGTGTGACTAATATTTTAGATTTTTTGCTAGCTGGCCACCTTTCTAGTTAGCTATCCAGCTTTGATTTTAGCTTTGTAGCTGACTTTTTGGATGTTTTTTTACTCCCTTGGCTAGCTCCCTTTTAGTATTTAACTTTTTAATCTTTCTAGCTATCAAGCTACCTGTTTAGCTACCTATCAAACCTTTTTCATTTTTTCTATCCAGCTAACATTTAACTTGCTTGTTATTAAGCCAAATGTTCGGCTCCTTTCCAGCTAGCTATCTAGCTTTGTAGCCCACTTTTTGGGTGGGTTTTTACTCCTTTGGCTAGCACCCTTTAAGTATTCAACCATTTTAATCTTTCTAGCTATCAAGCTACCTTTTTAGCTATCTAGCAAGCTTTTTTCATTTTTTTCTATCCGGCTATCATTTTACTCTTCTTGCCTGTTATTAAGCTAAATGTTCGGCTCCTTTCTAGATAGCTTTGTTTTTAGCTCTCTAGTCGGCTCTTTAGTTGGCTTTTTCCTGTTTAAGCTAGCCGTTTAGCATCCTTTGAGTTTTGACCTTTCTAGCGAACTACCAAGCTAGCTTTTTAGCGTGCCATCCAGCCAAGTGGCTATTTTAAAGACACGTGTCGTCCTGGAGAGGGACAGGCCTCGCCGGGCTGTACTTGCCCAAGACGCACCGCAGGAAACGGTGGGGGGACACGACTGACCGTATGTGGGCGGACTTGGCCTTGAGGTGGCTCCATCGTTGGTTCATGTCGTCCAGTCTCTGTTGGAGGAAAACGGCCTCCTCCGAGCTGCCCAGCGCCTTCACCATCTTGGACTTGTTGCCTTCCGCGCTCTTGTAGATCTCGTTGTGAGCTTCTATCTCCGCCTGGATGTCCTGAAACACACCGAGGCGTCAGAATCCCATCCCAACACGTGAAGCAACTCGACTAAAAATCGAAATGAAATATCCTTGTGACAAGACTAACCGAAGAGTCTTTTTTCAATGGCCAAATTCAAGCACTTTCAAGGCAAATCGTTCACTTTTTCCAGATGGAAGAGATCCATCTTGCTGCTAACACATACTTTTTGAGCAGTCCCATCTATGGCCTTTTGATGTCAATGGGCTTCTATAAACTGACATGAATTTTGCCATCCTGCCTCAATGTCACACTTTTTAAGAGGGAAGTGGGCTCGATAGAAATTGGCTATTTATGGAGTTAAAAAAAAAAAAGGAAATAAACAAAAAAATTTGAAGTTTGGACTCATTTGATTGATATCAATTGCTAGAAGCAGAGTGCGTTCAATCTTTCAATCTTAGAGACTGGTGATCTTTTGCTTATATATTTTTTGCGTTTTCTCAGATCGGTGAAGAAATTGCTTAAAAAAAGAATTGAAAATAGTTACAATTTTTTGTTTACGTCTTATCATTTATGAACAAACTGAAGTCGTTGTTTTGCATTTTCAAGAATGTTATGTTGTTCTTAGACTTCAAATCGTGTGTAAAAGTCTTTAATTGTTTTGTATTTTTCAACTTCTTGAAGTGTGAATGATTTTCATTCATATTTCAAGAGTTTTACAGGGATCCCCTGCATCACGTAGAAAATGACTTCCTACTTAATCATTTGGTGCATTCATTATTTTTATTGATAAGTCTGAGAAGCCTGCTTTTTTAATGAGCCGCTTTTCGAAAAAGAGCCAGAATTCCCACAACTCGACTGACAAAGCTTTCCTTTCGAACGCGACAGCAGGGGGCGGTAACGCCTCACGTGACACCTGGAGCCACCCTCTGCGTCATTTTAACACACATTATTGCGCTATTTATCGAGTCACGCGGTCAAAAAACACGGCGATGGCAACAATGTCCCAACATTTTCAAGCACTTCACTCAGAACTCAAGCAATTCTTGAGAACAACATTAAAATTCCAGGATTTCAAGCACCCGTACGAACCCTGCTAACCATGTGAGGATAGAGATGCTAGCAGGTGGCCTCAGGAAAATGTTTCAAATGTATAGCAGGGGGCGGTAACGCCTCACGTGACACCTGGAGCCACCGTCTTTTTAACACACATTATTGCGCGGTCTATCGGGCCACGCTACCAGGAAACACGGTGATGGCAAAGATGTCAAACATTTTCAAGCACTTCGCAAACAACATTAAAATTCCAGGATTTCAAGCACCCGTACGAACCCTGCTAACCATGTGAGGATAGAGATGGCAGCAGGTGGCCTCAGGAAAATGTTTCAAACGTATTTTTTCGAAAGAGATTAGCATTTTTCTCAGCGGAGCGTCCTCTTTAATTTCCCCGCAACATCAAAGTGCTTCGAAACGAACGCTCGGAAGCAGACGAACGACGTGTCGACGACAGGCGCTAAATATTTGGCAGGTCGTTCGCCGCCTGAGAAAAAACGTGCTGGCTTTGAGCCAGCGGGACGCTAGCAAAATCATAAGCCTAGTGCTAACGCACGCCCGCTATTAGCATCCGTCGACACGAGCGTCTTTGAGTGTCAAGACTACAAACTAAATATTAGTGCTCGTAACTCAGCGAGCGACAAAAGCCCGTCCTTCTGCTCGTATTTCAACTTCTGTTTGCGCTAATGCTAATTGCTTCGTTTCGCCGGCACAGGGGGCCCGTCACCTTTTCATACACGGAAAAATCAAATGTACTCTACTTCGTCACTATGTTGGCCGCGCATTTTGTCGCATATTTTGACATTCAGCATTTATTTTCTCTGGTATTTTTTTTCATGTGTATCGCGGATTAAATTTTGGCCTGTTTTGCCATGTATTACTTTCTGTCGCGTATTTGTCGTCTCCAAACGGAAGAGCAGCTTCAGCGACAGACTGTTGTCACAGTCTTGTTCCACAGAAAGACTGAGGAGATGATTTCTTCCTCATGGCTTGAGGCTCTTTAACTCCACCCGGGGGAGTCAAAGCCCACATGAAACCCCACCCCCACATTTGCACATTACCCTATTTTGATGACAGTGTAGAACTATTTAAATACTCTATATCAACACGTAATTTTGGGTATTTTTGTATTCTATTTCTTTTATCTTATTATGATTTTAGTTTCAACACAAGGATACTGCTGGAAGTGGGAATTTTCCAAAGGGGATGAAGAAAGTATCTATATCTGTCTATTCAGATATTCATTTTGTTGTGTATTTTAACAAACCTAACGCAAAAGTTTACACCAAAGTACATGACAAAGTTTCGGTCAAAATACCGTATTTTTTGGACTATGAGTCTGTTTTTTTCATAAATTGGCCAAGGGTGGTACTTCATTATATTATATTTTTTTCCATCTTAGTTACTATATTTTCCATACTATAAGTCGCAGTTGTTTTATAGATTGGCCGGGGGTGCAACTTATATATGGTGGTTCCTTCTTTTTCTTATACGACAAAATCACGACCAAGTACGGGACAAAATTCAAAACGAAATATCCGACAAAGTACATGACAAACACGTGAAAAAATAGACTACGACGTGCACGCCAAAGTACATGCCAATACACAACAAATACTCTAATAAGAGGAAGTGTACAAATAAAAGAAAATCCATTTTAGGTGTGACGTGATTTCTGTATTTATTTCTGTTTATAATCATTTTGACTGGTACTTTGAGTTCGACCTACGTGAGGATAGGTCCTCCATACTTTCCAGGCATTTACGACGAGAAGAAATCAATTTGCACAGGCGGCTCCGTCAATACCTGTTCAAACTTCTGGAGAAGCTGGTGCAAACTGAAGGTTAAGCCGATCATATCCACGCGTAGGTGCTAGCTCCTCCCACATCTCCCGCCGGCTTCTAACCGGGTTCCTCAAACGAGGAACCGGAACGTTCCGGGACTCAGAAAATGCCGAGCGTCTGCCGATCGGAGATAAGACCTCGGCGTGTCTCCGGGGAACTTTCGGGAACTTTGAGGGACGTTGGACCTTGTCCCGGATGACGGAGCCAAGGAGCGCCTCGCGATTACCGCGACTTGGTTAAAGAAGGCTTTCTCCTGGACCCGGACTTCCTCTCGCGTCTCCCGGCAGAAAAGATCCCGATGGAAGCGTCCCGGTCCCTCGGCAGGTTCTCTACTTTTCAGTACTGTTGATTATCTTCATCTGCCCTCCCCCTCCTCTCCTTCCCCTAAGCCCCCCACCCGCCCCGGTGGTCCCCCTAAACAAACCGAGCGCACTTCCTGCCCTGCCTGACATTTCCAGTCCTAAAGTCCAGGAGCCGAAAGTCGCCCGAAACACAATTTCCAGTCACAATCATGCCATTAGAAAAACCTGAAATGTTTTGGATGGGTTTTTCAAAAGAAATGTTCCATTTGTTTCCGTTCTGCTTGCAATGAAGAATGCTTCAAATGTCGGGATGGGTTCGTGTGAAATAAAAGGCCAGGGAATTCAGATAAGAAAGTAGTTTTGTGTCAATGATATGGATCACAAATGAGTCTGGCGCTCCTTTTAAGGCCAGGGTGGGTTTATTTTTTAGTTTTGGTGAATTAAAAAGGGGGAGAAAATAATCGGATGTTGCTTAACGGTTTTGGATTCTACTTATGATGCCGGAGTAGTTTTGGATGAGTGAGTTCATTTCTTTGTTTAGTGAGATAAAAAGTGACAGTTAAGAAAATAGCATTTCATTTGTTTTGATTTAACGCAAACTTATGATCATGCCAGGGTTCTGTTTTTGTTTATTAAAATCTTGCAATGATGAACGATTGTAACGCCAGGGTTGTGTTTTTTTGTTTGTTTGACATAAAAGGAGAGGGGGGGATTAAGATAGAAAAATCCTTTCATTTTAATTATTCATGAGTCAAAGTAGTTTGGTTGCAATGAAGAATGCTTACATTGCCGTGTCGTTTTATTTGGAATCATTCAACACTTACAATGAGGAATGCTTACCAACCCAGGCTAGTTCTATTTTTGACTATGAAACACTTACAATCTTATAATCCAAGAGTTTATTTCATGTTTTCTTGAGTGTTTGACATAAAAGGAGGGGAAATGAAGATAGAAATATCCTTTCATGTTAGTTATACACGAGTCGAAAATAGTGTGACGTTTGGATTGATTCTGCCTGCAATGAAGAATGCTTACATTGCATCATTAAACACTCACAATGAGGAACGCTTACCGTGCCAGGCTAGTTCTATTTTTGACAATGAAACATTTGCAGTGAAGAATGCTTACAAGACGCGGGAGGCTTCATTTCCTCGTTTCCGCGATAAGGAAACCATTCGAGTGTTCCATTTGATGTCGACGGTGCAAAAACGGAGCGTTTCTCCAAAAAGGCGAGGAGACGGGTGGCCTTCGGGCCGAGTGTGAAATAGAAATCAAAATGAATATTCATGAGGAGGAGACTTTGAAGTCAGCTTAGATTTTGGAGTCTTGCTTGAGGAATTTGGTTTCGATGACATTTGTTTTTTTCTCTAGCTTTAAGCTTTTAGATCAATAGGAATACGCGTGTTTAACATTGTCAATAATATTGTAAGACATTAAAAAATGACTCCTCGCATTAGAATCATTATTAATTACTATACATTTTCAAGCAAAGTATTATTTCTCGATTGAATGAAGTGCCACATTGCCTAAAACAGAATTCTATTGCTATTTTAATGCTATTTTCCCCTCTTTCAAGCGCACTTTCTGATGCCTCTATTTTAAACCGA
The DNA here is from genome assembly GCF_059441175.1 of Urocampus carinirostris. NCBI lineage: Eukaryota > Metazoa > Chordata > Actinopteri > Syngnathiformes > Syngnathidae > Urocampus > Urocampus carinirostris. The sequence goes on from NC_142368.1 coordinate 563,549, forward strand.
CCTGTTCATAAAATAAGAAGATATCGCAAATATAAATCAGCTGACAACAAAACATTTTATGACAATTCTTAATGCGATACATACAAAAAGATTCCAATGTGTTTATATGAATAATGGATTAAGAAAAATCATTCCTAAAACTACTATTTAAAAAAATATTATTTGGCATGTTCTTCCACTTTTGTAAAAGTGGGTTATTTAGGTGTGAATAAAAATAAAGTAATACTAAGAATAAATGATAAATATAATTTTATTTTAATCAAATTCTATTCAATTTATTCAGGCAACACAATTATTTATAAATGAATTATGTATATATGAAATGCAATGTTTTAATATATTTAAGGAACAAATATATTTACATATGAATAATAAATGAGGAAAAATAACATTTGAAATTCAGGTTAAAGACATTTTTCCTAAATCGTTTTAATTCCACGAATAAGAAAATTGGACTTCAGAAGGCACATTTGTCTCTTGTAGTATTTCTTTGTTGGTGAAAACAAAACAAAATCATGCGAAAAACGTCATTTTAACAACGGTCATTTAAAACATCTAAAAGAAAGACAGAAAAAAAGGCCAAATAGCTTATTTGATTGATTCGCTTTCGCCGCCAAGTGGTTTATCGGTATCGCTATTCGCGGCCCCTTTAGATCGGAAATTGCTTCTAAAGCGAGTCGGTATCGATCCATCGTTTCTATGACGACGGGAAGGATCGCCGGATCGATCGGACCTAATGCTCCTTATAATCAGATCTCGATTCTTGCCGCTCGACAAATAAAGATACAGCGAGAAAAAGAAAACGCCTTCTTGGCTTTGTGTCGGTGATCAATGCCCCCCCAAAAAGCCTCATCGGCATTTTTCCCCCCCCAGAAAGAAATTCCACTCTCCAAACACAGAACAACATTCATCATCAACACCATCTTTTCCAAGCGGTCAAGTAGGTTACCCTAGATGTGAAAACTGACCCAGAAAACGGACTTGGTATTTCCTAGAAAGACATCCCACTCTGCGAGGTTCAGACAAGTTTGGCCACGAGGTGAAAATTCCCCCAAAACTGACTCAGCACTTTTGTTGTGACTGACTCGGCAGTTTTCTTCCAGTAAGACATTCCCCTTTTCCAGATCAGATCAAGTTTAGCCAGTATTACAATGTTTTACAAAAAATCAGGTAGCTCATCCTAGAGGTGAAAATTCCCAAAACTGACTCAGCACTTTTGTTGATACTGACTCTGCAGTTTTTTCCCCAAGAAGACATTCCCCTTTTCCAGAAAAGATCAGGTATAGCCAGGATTACAATGTTTTACAAAAAAATCCGGTCGGTCATTCTAGAGGTGAAAATTCCCCCAAAGCTGACTCAGCACTTTTGTTGATACACTTTGCAGTTTTTTTCCCAAAAAGACATTCCACTCTTCCAGAACAGAACAACACTACTTTATAACAAACAAATAATTCAAGACATTTGAATTCCAAACAAGACCTTATCTTTCCAATACTGAATTCAATGCTTATTAAGACCTTTCAAGAATCCGCAGAAACCCTGTATTCATCATTTATTCCGTAAAATAAAATGTCACGTATGAAATAATGGACAAAGATATGAAATAAATGTCGACACACAAAGCATTGAATTTGGCCGCCTGTGGACAAAAACGAAAAGAGGCGGAAAAAAAAATGGAGACCGGGGCACGGCCAAAACATTTCCTGCGCCGACCCCGAGGGACGAGCGGGTCCCGGGCGGGAACGGAAATTTCAATGGAACCTGCCTTTTTGTTTGTAGTACAACTGCTAACTCTTTGCCAAAATACAAATTGAATAACACTTCATTTTGTCGTGTAGTAGAACGTGCGGAACTTGCATCCCTGGTTTCTTAGTAAAACCGCGATCGGATTCGGTCTCACTTTTTCTCACTTGGTTGGGTGCAGTGGGAATCGAACCCGGGTCACGACGGAGAGAGCGGTGAATTCTAAGCCCCCACTGCTACAGATGATGTGTGAAAAGGCAGTCGATTGTATAACGCGAATCCCTGGTTTCTTAGTAAAATCGCCATCGGATTCGGTCTCACTTTTTCTCACTGGGTCGGGTGCGGTAGGAATCGAACCCGGGTCGCGACGGAGAGAGCGCCGACTTCTAACCCCCAGTGCTATAGATGACATGTGAAAAGGCGGTCGATTGTATAACGTGCACCCCTCGTTTCTTAGTAAAATCGGTATGAAATTTTGTATCACTTTTCTCGGTTCAAACTTTGCAGTTGGGAATCGAACCCAGGCGGCGACGGAGAGAACGCCAAATCTCAACCTCTAAGGGGAGATGCTTTGGCAAAGCGATCCCACCGGAGAGCAGTCTGCCTCCGTTTTAAGCAAATTGTCGAGGCAAATATTCGACACATTTACGAGCACTTGATCCAAAATCCAAGCACTTTTCCAAGCTCAAAAACACGACATCAAAATTTCCTCGAGGTCGCCCGTCTCGCGCTTCATCACGGCCAACTTTTGGGTTATTTTAGAATGATTTTTTTTTTCTAATATAGAGTTTTGTTGGTAAAAGGGGAGCGTGGAAAATCCAAGGCCCCCTTGATGCATCACCCACACCAATGTTTCTAATAATAAAGACCAGGGGGATGAGAGTGGGCGGGCAGCCAGTGTAGCGTACGATCACAGCTTACGTCCTCCTTGTTGCCGGCTTGGCCGAGGACTTAGGTTGCCAAGAAAATCAAGGGAAAGCAAATATGAGAACAGGGGGAAAAGAAAGAAAAACATATAAAAATTTAAAAAAGAGAAAAAGGAAAACAATAGGAAGGGAAGCATGGGAAAAAAGGAAACAAAATAAAGGGGGGGGGGAGTCATAGAAAGAAAGGAAACAAAAGGAAAAAAATGGGAAAAAAGTCAAGACAAAATAAAAATAAGAAAAAAAGATCAAATTAAGAATATCAGAAAGGAAAAAGACAAGAAATGAGAAAATGTGAAAAAAGGAAAAGAGCAAGAAAAAAAAGGATAGTACAAATTCAAAAGGGGAGAAAAGACTAAACAATTCTTCCCATGAAATGACTTTTCTCATTTTCCAGGAAAACAGGATAAAACTAAGAAGCTACTCTGCATCCGACTCGTCCTTTGACCGAAAAAAGCCGCGTGATGTCAAACAGCCGTCCGTTTGAAACGAGGAGAACGGACCGGACCCAAACGCGAACCTAAACGTCACTGAAATCGGCTTTTTCCGTGAGCTTTCTGCGATAACTCGACGCGCCTCCTGGCTTCTATTCGACGCCTTTGAGGGTCGAGGAAAGCCCGCTCGCAAACATCAAAGACGCGTCCGTTTCATCGCCGGGTCGGGAAAAAAACCCACAAATAGGCTCCCCAAACCCAAGAAAACGATTTAAAACACGCAAAATACAGCAGGCGTCGAGCCACTTTTTGCTACTCGTTCGTGCAAAAAGCAGCCAGGTTCGATAAATTTAGCCAGGTGGTTTGCTAAATAGCTCCAAAGTAGCGCGATCGTTAGCAAGAAAGGTAAACGGGTAAAAAACAAAGTCGGATAGAAAGCTAACAATAAAAAGCGAGATGGCTCGCCAGAAAGGAGGCCAACATTGAGCTAGATAACATGCAAAAAGTGTAAAAAGCTAGCTAGATAGCTTGCTAAAAAGTAGCTTGATAGTTGGCTAGAAAGGTACACAGGTCAAAAACTAGAAGGGAGCTAGGTAAACTGTAACAAGGAAAGAGCGCTAAAAACAAAGCTCAAGTATTTGTTTAACAAATAAAAGTACTGTATGAAGGTTTTTTCACAAATGACTTCTGTACTATCAAACTATCATTTTAATCATAATTTGAACAACTGTATTAAAGGTCGGCTTTACTTTATAGGATAAATCACCGCCACCATGTGGGCGTTATGGAAAATTGCATTTATCTTCCAGTTTTGTCAAGTCATGTTTATTTGTCACGCCCGTAATCACAAAAAGTCTCAAAGAGCTGTACAGACTCCAGACTATTATTACACCGACACAATTCAGATGAATGACAAGAAGGTTCAGCAAAAAAAGCAAAAAAACATAACTCAGACGTTCTCTAATTTAGGGTATCCAAAATCCATTGGTATGTTCTAAAAGCACACGTTGATTCTTAAAGTTTAGTATCCCACAGTCAAGACCAAAAGAATAATCCATATCCTACCGCAACCTTGATGTAGAGCTCTAAGAAGAATCAGACCCTTGGTAGAGCAAAAACATTTTTCCAACATTTTTGAAAAAGCGTCAGGGAACCACTAGGGAGCACTAAAGAGCCGGATGGGGTTCTGGAGCAAGTTTAGCGGGTGGAGAGGTCCGACTTTGATGGACGGGATAGAAAGCAAAGCCAATCAGAATGCAGAACTCAATGCATCAAGAAAACATAAAACAAGTTTGAAGCGTCCTTGAAAATATATTCAAACCTAAAGTGCCGAAACATTTTTTTAACTTATTCATTTTGTAATTTTCTCATATTCCGCCCCTAACTTCAAAAGGTGTTTGCAAAATAAAATCCTGAAATTGAGAAAAGAAAATCAGAAACTCTGAAGTTCGAACTCGCTCACAGTATTTCAGGATCGAGAGTCAAGTGAACTCAGAGCAACTGTAAAACTTGAACTCCACCTTGGCCAAGCAACGTCGACAGGAAGTTAAAGCTTTAACTCGATTTAACTCTTCCGTAGCCATTTCAAAACTCACTCACCCATGCCTAAGCAATGTCCACAGTAACTCGAACTCAAAGGAACTCTCACAAATCGAAAGCTTTAACTCACTCACAAGGCAATGTCCACATTAACCGTGGTTGGAGTTTTAACTCAAGTTAACTCTAATCCACCTTAAAGCTTTAACTCACTCAGCCAGGGTTAAACAAAGTCCGCAGGGTCACTGGAGTGAAAAGTCACTCCATCGAACTCTCGGCGACGTAAAAGCCACCTACGGTAAAAAGTCTTTCGGCCGAGGCTAAAAAATGTCCACAGTAACTCAAGTTTAAGCTATCACTGTGTAATTCCACCTAATAGATCAAAAATCTCGTTTTACATGAAATCAAGGCGTCTCTCCCTCTCTCCCTCTCTCCTCAAAGAGAGAAACCGTCCAGCAGAAATCTTTTTGATGTCTACTCCTAATCATCTTCGTCGTCGTCTTTACCGGCGGAGATGTTTCGGAATCTTTGATGGCTGAAATTCTTTCCCGGGATCCATTTCCCCTCATTCACATCCAAGAGGCATCAAAAGCGTCAGAAATGAGGAGACCATTAACCCGCCTTTAGCGTGACCACAAAAATCGGACCCAAAGGGGGATTATAAAAAACAAACGATCTCGTGAGTTTATAATGAGCAATTGATTGTATGGAGAAAACCGCCAAGAGGCGGATTCCCTCCACACCCTCGGAGTGGCTTCACAACACATCAATGAGAGGGACTGCCAGTGCAATCGCCATCTTTTGTTTTTCCCAACGACACAACAGTCTCTTGACGGGCATTATTATGACTGATAGTAAAATCTCCTTCCAACCCACTCGAACTCAGTCAACAAAGCCTTCTTTCATCTCCGGCCGGCCTGTCCAATTCCCCTCCCAAGGACATTACACTAGAAAATCACGGCTTAATGAGTATAACAACAAATAACCCCAAAAATGCATTTCTCGAATTGCTTTTCACGGGTAAAAGATTGATGTCACAATTGTAGTAGGATAGCAACCCCCGCAAACAAAATTGATGTTGAAGAAAAAGACTGGAAAACATTTTACAACCGTTTTTAAAAAAACCCATAAAATGCAGCTCCCTCTAAAAAGAGAACTCTGCAAACTCCCAAGAATAAAACCCAGCAACGACACCGTTTAAGTGATTCACGTTCGCCGCACTGTGGGCTGAAAAATATCCTCGCTGCTAAAATATACGTACAGCAAAGAGTGTTGGACGGCACATTTCGGTTTTCCTAGGACCAGTGCGCATTTTTGCACTTCATTCGATTTAGTAGAGCGAGCCGAAATGGAGGCCACGACCGATGAAGCGCAACCTCCCTCAAGGAAAGTGCATACGGGACCAAGAACCAAGGGATAGCGTCACAAATCTTGATCTTAAAACTTAATAGATATAGCAGTATTCATCCTTGTGCAGGCTTTGAAACAACAGAAAGTGCCCTCGCTCGCGGCACCCATTTGGTCACGACTATAAGTCGGTTCCCCTAGCCTTCATCTCCACAACTGTATACTGTCACGAACTAGGACAGGAAACAGAACCCAATCGCGTAACGTTACTCACAGTTTATCGGGGAGAAGAGGAATGAGCGCACACTCGATCCGGGGATCGTCGGTCGCGGAAGTAGATTGATCGGAACGAGGAAGTGGACGAAATCAAACAGATCGGGGCGAGAACAAAACAGGAGCAAAACACGGGCAAAAACGGAGATTCACAGGGATTGGCAAAACAAGAGCAAAAACACAGACAAAACCGGAGATTCTCAGGGATTGACGTGTCAGAGTTCGCAGATGCTCCGACAAAAGGCGACTCACAAGACCGCGTTTAAGTAGTCAGGGAGAAATCTGTCGACGTATTTCGACTAGTGTCCATGGGCGGGGCCAATTGGGCACCGTGGCAACCGTGACAGAACCTGGCACCATGGCAACCGTGACATATTCCTGCTATCACAAGTCCGCCTCATCCTGAAGATAGAAAGCTCGAGAATCGGCAAATTGAGTGGAGACCCCGACGGCCCGGCAGATAATCGCTTCCATTACAGAGGCTACTTGTCGCTTCTCGAGAGTCGCCTCCCGTATGCAATTCAGACAATCGAGAACCCACTTTGGGATTTCACTCCGGGTGAAGTAGAGTGGGTCGGAAACAAAAGCCTCAGATCCTGTCCGTGTTTTTTGTTCAAGCTTTTTAGGAACAAACGGTACCCCACGCAATAAGTGTCCTCGCTCGGGGCACCCATTGGGTCACTAAGCCAGCTCCTCTCGCTTTAATTTCCAAATGATCAGAAACAGACTATGGCAGTATTCACATTTTAAATTCTTCTATCACAAGTCGACATCATCCCGAGGGTAGAAAAATCGAGAATCGGCAGAGTGAGTGGAGACCCCGACGGCCCGGCGGGGAAAATCGCTTCCGTGACGGCCGCGTCGCTTCTCGAGAGTCGCTTCCCAGATGCAATTTAGACAAAGCGGAACCCGCTCTGGGATTTTTCTTCGTGTATCAGAAAGAAAAGAGATTTTCTGCGCGTGATTTTAAGGAACAGGCAGTGCTCCTCGCTCGGGGCACCAATTTGGTCATTTGCTCACAACAACTCCTTGTAAATCAGGACTCCCGAAGCCAGACGTAAATATGCTAATGCGGCGCTGGTCGTCGTTGAAGCAATTTGCGCGACATCCAAACGGGAGAGAAGACGTTTCTAAAAAAAGTCCTGTCTGGAAATTCCGTTTTTGGCGCCAGCCTCTCACTTGACAAATTCCTGATAGCTTCTTGACCTTGGAAGAATGTTCATCCTTATAACATCCTTATAGGACAGGGGTGTCAAATGAAAACGGATGGAAGATCTCGATAAAAAAAAAAAAAAAATGAAGCTACAAGCTGAGGGACAACCGATTAAATGGTGAAAAATGGCGCATATAGTCTGCTGGAATGAATTGAAACAATGTAGAAACAACAAATATATATCAGATGAATAAAACAATATTTATCTCATGACTGTCAGTAATCTCGAATTATCAACAGGCAAAAGCATACCCGTCAACCTGTATGTTTTTGCCGTACAAAGCAAGTTTATGATGCATTTTATGGCGCGTACGACGTAGGAGAAAATCTGTACGGAAAAACGCAAAGTTGTCAATGATAGGTACCATCCGGTATTCACCGACGATCACCAAACGGTGAATCAATAAAGTAAAACGAGTTCACCGCGGTAGCCTCTATCTCGGTATGTTTTTTTTTCTTGCAAACAAAGCGAGCGGTTAGCTGCTACTGTGCGCATGAGTCTGCCGCCTGGGGATTTCCCATCATGCATCATTCCGTGGTAGTTATGTAGTGAAAGGAAGTCCATCTCTTTTTAGAGAAACGGCTTTTTCGGCTCAACTCGTTCGAGAGAGCCGGCTCGCCAACGGCTCACTTGTTTTGATGCATTATATTACGAATGATGATGTTGTATAAAGAAGTTAAGAAAAAAATGAAGAATAAAAAGGGAAAATGATATCCCTTGAATCAGTATATTACCAACAATAATTGAATACAGAAGATGAATTCATAATTTGAATAAGAAAATGTATTATTCTACTGAATTCTATTCTATTTTCTTTTTCTACAGTGAACGTCCAAGCGACTTCATTTTGGAACTTTTCTTATAATAAACTTCATTCATGTCGAGCAACTCACTAAATGTTCATTAACAATATATATGATATCACGAAACACATGTACAATAATAAAATGTTAAACAACATAAACAAACACGTTTGGTGTAAGATTATTTTGTAAGGGAAAATACGACAGTTTGTAAGGGCAGGGAGCCCTGGAGCGCCACAGCTATGCCAAAGGTTTGGTATGAAAATCCTCATTGGATGGTTATTAAATGGGAGAAGCCAGTATTATTCAGGCCCCCATCAGTTTAGTGGGCTAAAATCATTTTCAATTAAATAAAGTACAAGGAAACGTCACAAATACACACCATTTCCTGGCGTATGATACAATCATGTAGGGCTGAAACGAATGAATCAATGATTCATGGATGAATCCCGAGTTTGAAAAAGAATTTCCATGTCAGACATTTCTACAAAAATAAGGAGATTCGGAAGCGCCGGAGGTGCGGGGTCGCACCGGGCATAAAAAAATCCAATAAAAAGCAAGGACAATGCGGGCCGTCAGCCCTCAATATCCGCGTGTACATTTCCCTCATTCCGATTTCATTTTCCTTTCCTATTGCCGGCGGCAAAACCGTCACGGCAACCGGCACGCTGCTTTCATGAGCCGGATACACAAGTTCGCAAATACTTGTTTTTGCCCAAAACGAGAAAACAAAAAAGCTCATTTCCGGTCCCGTGTGTACTTGTAGTACTGAGAGTGGAAGAAGGGCGGAGGTCGGCATTGACCCGTCAATCATTGTCCGAAAGGGGCGGGGCTTGACACCGGCAAGAGGTGGGCAAACTACGGCCCGGGGGCCACATGTCGCCAGCCCGCCGAAAGAAAACAGTCAGACTTGAACGCGAAAATCTGATCATGCCTCGCTGTATCGCGCTATAGTTTTCGCGTTTTGCTACTTCCTAGATTTTCATCAGGCGTTCTGATTGGCTAAACCAGATGACCCAATATTTTGAAAGAGCAAGAAAAAATATGCGTGGATCCGCCAAAAATGAAAACCCTTAAATAAGTGTTTTTAAAATCAAAAGGAAAAATGAGATTCAGGTATTAATGCGATTCCTTTACTCTTCAAAGCAGTTGAAAATGTTGAGAATTGTCAGGATCCAGCATACCACCGTCCTCCAGAGGGCGCCAACAGGCAGACAAAATGAAGGACTCCACACCCGTTCTAGTATTGTAGGACAGTACCGACAGCAGAAGCGCATCAAAAAAAAACTATGCATGCAGTATTTTCCTTTTTGTATGTGTATATATATATATATATATATATATATATATATACATATAGCATGTAAAAATATATATTCAAGAGTATATACACAAGAGCTGTAAGACACAATAATAAAGGAAGTGGAAGGGGTAGGATGAAATTGGCATATGCTTCTTATTCCTTTTCGTCAATATTCGAAATAAAGTTGCATTCATTCGTTCAGATATAATGATTTATATTTACCGTAAATTCCGGACTATAGAGCGCACCTGGTTATAAGCTGCACCCATCACCTTTAGGGTGATTTGGCACTTTTATACTTACACAAGCCGCACCCATGTATAAGCCGCGGGCGCCCGCAGTAAATCTTGCGATTTAGTCACATGTTTAACCTGGGCCAGACTGTAAGTTCCACAATTGTAACTTCATAGATAATTCACAAATTCAGAACCGCAGTACTCATCACAAATAGAAAATGATACCCGTAATTAAGGTATCATGCAGACTTGTACATACGGGGTCCCGTTGAAAGTAATCCAAGGAAACAAAATGTTTATTTCCAAAGTGAAGGGTGGGAAAAATACATATCCACTATTGTCCGCTGCAACAACAGACAGATCTACCGGTAACTCAGCTTCACCAAATTTCCCATCAGCCCGCGTTTGCTCCGCCCTTATTTTTGATTCGTCTGTAGAACACATAACAGAATAAATCTCTAGAATAAATACATTACAAAAATATACAGTTGCAAATGCATATTATACATGGTTACACATATTTATGAAGAAAGACGGTACACCGAGAGAGTTTTCAAAGCTTTAATAATAATAATATAACTTTCATCCCAAACCGTGCCTTTGAAAGGTAGCAACACGCTAGTAGCATCACGCTCGCAATGTATCAAACATACCTGTGAAGAAAAAGCTTCCCGTAAGTGTGAAATTCTCTATAGAATATTTTCAACTTCCTTCTCGTAATTATCGCTATCAAGGGCATCTTCCCTAGTATCAGAACGTACCTTGATTCTACAGAAATTTTATGCTAAAACATATAGATTGCGGTCTTTCTTAGCGCACATATGCTACTGGTCTTAATCTTACCTAATCGGCTTATAGTCCGGAATTTACGGTACTATTCTTTTGGAACTTCCTTTGTAAACACCGTACAACAGAGTTGCAAAAAAAAAAAAAATGTCATTTGCTTTTTATGTTAATGACAATCTTGCCCTATTCCAGACTTCACCAACCGTTTTCCAAATGGAGTTTTTTGTTTCTCACTTTTCTTGCCCTTCCTATGTGAGGAGCGCTTTTTGTTAATCCCTACGCCCCTTAAATATACTTGAGTGTGTCTGCGCTTGGGTCTGCCTCACTATAACAGAACAAAGACCGTTTGCGCCGACGGCATTACGTTTCGAGGATCAGATTTTTTTTTTTTTCTGGATTTGGACGACGGCTGGTAATTAAGGTGCCACCGGGTGCTGCTGTTTTGATTTGCGAGAGGCGACGACGGCCGTCGGGTTTCTCGGAGTGATTAGCGCTAACGAATGTCCTCTTTTTTCCTCCGGGAACGAGGAAAACGTCAATCCGAAAACGGGAGCTTGATGAACTGGCGCAAAAATCGAAGCGCCTCGGGGCAAAGGCCGTAAACGCCGTCGCTTCCGATGCCGTCTTGACGATTTCCACGATAAAAAAACCGATCCCGTCGGTCCGCGTGACTTACGGCTCGCCGACACAGCTAGCGTCTCGTTAGCGACATCAAATTACAGCAATCAAATCAACACGAGTTGCCATAGCGGCGCTAACACGGCATATTAGGATAAATGTTAAAGGAACTGTGTGTATGTATTACAGGGAGTCTCCAAAGTTTTTGTTACCGATTAGGACCCCTATTCATATAAGTTTCTTAAAATAGCAACTTTGATAGATGGCTTGCTAATTAGCTTAAAAAGTAGCTTGATAAACACACATTTCTTTTAAATCGCTATATCAAGCTCACGTGTCCCATAGGGGGCGACGACGCTTCATAGGACGATGCCGTAAAAACAAACGCGAGCTGTCGTTCGTCATGAAGAAAGGAGAAATGCAGCGGCAAAGACAAGCCACCGGAGAGCAGTGTTAGCCAGATTTTTAAGCAAATTGTTGAGAAACACGGCAACCGTTTCATGCATTTACAAGCACCATGCCCAAAATTCAAGCACTTTTGTATCCTTGACAACACAAATAGGGTTGCAACAAGAAAACAATAACATCTATCAAAACCGATGACTTAAAGCGTTGGCCACTTAAGAAATCATCCATTGGTTGGATTAGGTGATTTAAGGGCGACTTAGTACATTCAATTAATGAAATACAATCCCGTTAGGACAGAGTTGTAGTACCACTTTAGTCCAGCAGAGGGCAGCAAAACGGCTTTTATAAAAAAGCGATCTTATAATTTTTTTTTAAAAATCTTTGCTTCTTTTGAACATCGCATCATTACAAACGAAATCGACGGGATATTTTCAAACTTGTCGTGTTTTAAGGTAAAGTTTTAAGGGAACAGAAAGCCAAAATGAAAATTATGAATAATAATGACATGTTGAACTCCACACAAGCGGCGGATTCTCATGCGTATTAGAAATGATTTTCATCACAGGAAATGTTGATCATATTTGCAGATTTAACTGTAAAATGAATTCATTTACGACGTTTCAACAATCATGTTTACATTTTTTTGTGGAAAAAAATAAACAAAAAAACTATACATAAAATGAAAATAAGATCTTCGGATAAGGTGGTAGGAAAAGAGTATTACATATTTGCAGGTGTATAGCATACATTTTCCAGTGTGATTTTTGGTGCACTTTTTTTCTATTCGTCCAAAATGTCTTAATATTTGAAGGAAGAGAAGGAAACGAATAATGTCTTCAAGCGATTCGATTCATCGAAAAAATGACGGGCCGAGTCATCATCGTTAGTCGCGGCCCTAGACCCGACATGAAAATTCAAGCGTTTACGAGGATTTCAAGCATCCGCACGAACCCTGTAAATGGAAGCGAGACGGATCTCGTTTCCGGATTTGTTTCATGCGAGCGAGCGTCCGTGTTTGAGTCACGCAAAACGATATGACGTCATCCTCCGCCATTTTCGCCCTCGGGTCATGTGACGCAAGGCTCGATCGCCCGTTGAGCGCCGGCGAGAGAGCTTTTTGTGGCGTCTCACCGGCCGCGTTGGGAATAACACGGCCGTTACGTAAGGGCGGCGTTTTTCCCATAACTGGGTCATCGAACTCATTATTGACGGTCAAAATGGCCGCCTTACTTTGTTTCTTCTCGCGCGTAAGGACATCCTGGCTCGTCTAAATAGGACCTATTTATTCACCAACAAGACTCGGACTCTTCTTCAAAGCTGACGCGACAGCCATCTACAATAACACGAAACCGTGCCGGATGACGTCACACAATGGAGAACTTCTCACCGTAATATCACTTTTAAGAGCCCCATTCCATTCACAAGTCCTAACATCTCATACTAGTTCCTGCATCTTTTTACTGCAAAGTTTGTCAGCTATCATAGACAGAGAAGGGAAAGATGAAGACGGACGGAGGGAAAGAGGTACAGAGAGGGATCGGATGATCACTTTATATCGCTTTAAAGTTGAGGTTTGTTGTCAACAAGATACTTGAAGTACAGTAGGCTAGGTCTACTTGACCGGTGGTCTCAGAATGTGAGAGTTAGATTTCATTGATTTAGATTGTTTTTATTTATTTTTGCATATTAAGCGTAGGATAAATGGGTTTCTGCTGAGGTGCCATAAACAGGACTATATAACACCTATCCGTTCTCCTCTATTTAACAGACTCCAACACTGCTCAGAAAATGTCAAATTCTTTGACGCACAACCTCTTTTTAAAGTAACAGAAATAGTTACTTTCCCTGTAGAGTCACTCGGCCACGAACCCAAAACAGCTCAGCCCTCGTCTCCAAACACGTTTTTGCAGAGTTGCGATCCCGTCTTTCCCGCTGGCCAGCTGTTCTCCCTCCCCCGGGGATAACAGATTATATATAACCCGCTTTATCTTTAATCTCCCGTCGTAAAGCAGCGAGAAAAAAAAAGAAGAATTTGCTGGATCGCTGTCGGAATGAGCTCAAAATGACGCGAGGGCGCGATGGATTTTGCAAACGCTCACGACGGCCATGTTTGGCTAATGAATCGTGTCACCTTTCAGGCTTCAAACTTAAAGCTGTAGAAAGGAACATATTTTCTAAGAGTCAACAATAAGGAACCAAATGAGTTCGAAATTTCATATATTTACAATGAAAAAACTGAAAAGTAAGTTTTTCCTCTCCGCTCAGCTGACTGACCCTAAATGCTCCCCGCTGAGTCCTGAATGATCCAACGTCGCCCTAAATGACTAACAATGACAGCGTGCGCCCGAGTGTCACGAAGTCTCGGTTTAAATGCGAACGAACAGAGTGGATTCGATTTGGTTTTTAAATGCATTTTTAAGGCTGTGATGGGATCAGAGGTCTGTGAAAGAAGACACTGGAGAACAGAGAGCATGATGAAGACCAAAGAACACACCAGGCAGGTCCAAGATAAAATGTTTAAAGCCTAAATGGGATACAAAGAGGTTTAGCAACAAATACCTATCTCCTGGGTTGTTGGCAATAATATCAAAATGGAGAAAAGATAAAACGAATGCAAACCTAACAAGACCCGGCCGTCCCTCTCAACTTTCACCCCAAACAAGGAGGAAACTAATCCGAGGAACAACCAAGAGGCGCATGATCCCGTTGGATGACCTGCAGTCATACACAGCTGAAGTGGGACAATCTGTGCATAGGACAACTATTAGCATAAATCTGCCCTTTCAGATAGGATAGCATTCAAAGGCCTCTAAAAAACGTGTGTCTCTTATCACTGCAAATGGAGCTTGTACAAAGTATGATCCTAAAGGGGGCCACTATTTTTGCAACACCTAACCACATGATGTCGCCGGCTCCCGTTCTCCTTTCCCACCTCCCACCCGGGGGCCCGTCGGACTCATTTCTCGCGCTCGCAAAGAATCCCCGCGAGCCTGCTTTTAAAGGGACGGCGTGCGTGGTAGATGTCACTCCATCGTGTCGCGCGAGCTTAAACGAGTGCTTCGAATCGCAAGGGAGACCATTTGTCTTTTGTAAAGAAATAAAAAAGAAATCGAACGGGAAAAAAAAGAAAAAGGAAAACTGAAAAGGAGGGAAAACGATAATGAAGGAAATAGAAAAATCAGCGCACGTCCAGAACTTCCTCCATTAACATTCAAAGCACCGTGGGAAACGTGCAGACACAATTAAAACAAGACGAGATATGTATTCTTAATCCTCTGCCAAGCATTACAAACGTGGCCCGTCCACCCGTGGCCGAGGTCCATCCAAGGAATCCAAAAAGACACTTATTGCCTTAATAAGTGCTGAAGGATTTTTTATTTTATTTAAGGGATTTTTACGATCAAATACAAATTACATTTAAATACAAGAGACATTCACTGGCTGAGCAGTGGGGCGAGGTCATTGTAGCCTAGACAAGAATGATGTTTACAGGAAAACAACAAGAACAGGGACAAGGGCTGACGCGGGAAAGGAGACATTGTTTGGCTGATAAGCTTTCTTGTTGTGAGTTTTTTAGATGTGGCGGCGCCTTTCGGCGAGGAGGCGGTGAAGCTGAAACCTGATCCGCCCCATGGGGGGGGGCCTTCGTGACGCACCGGTCAGACAAGGTGGGGGCCACGTGGGGAGTTCCTGGCCCGCCCATGGGGGGGTGGGGGGTGGGGGGGTGGATGACCGACGCCCCGACGTGTAAAAAGACGGAAGATGGAAGGAGAGACGAGAGCAGAGATGGGAGAGCAGATCGGAGATCGTGAGAGGGAGGCCCGACGATGACTGACTAGACTAATTCGACAATAATTCGTCTAAATTCGATGGAATTCCCTTAGTTAAATACTTTAAGAAAATAAATCTGTGGAAATGCCCGTCTCTTGTCAATATTTTCCCTAATTTAAGAAAAGAGCATGCATTGTTAGGAGAATGAAGTTTTTGTAATATCGTTTTTTCCCTAACAGTGCGTTGCTAAGTCTGAAACGGGACGCTAGCACACTTGGGGGCAACTGCTAGCATACGACAATCCACCATTAGAAGCGGTGAGCCGAGCCATTAGCGGGGCCGGGCGTCGTCAGAAAAGTGCGGACGGACAGGAAACGGAATCCCCGAGAGATCCGTCGAGCGGGAGGAAAGTGGATGTTAGCCGGGCCTGAGAGCGCCCCCTTGGGAGAACTGCTGGCGGAATGACTGATGGGCTTCTGCATTAATACCATATTTTCAGCAAGGGAGTGGCCACCGAAAGGGTCAGGAAGAGTGTGGGATTTCTGAATGAATGGGCGGGGCAACAATTTGGGGGGCCATATTGGTTTGAGAAAGGGGCCAATCCTGGACGCCTAGCCAGTATCTCATTGATGCCGACTTCTCCATCTTCTAATAAAATGAAGGGCATCGAAAATTCAAGAAAAATCATATACAAGGTCCATGTTTAAAATACTCAATATGACATGTACTTTTGTAGTATTACTGTAGATGTTTTTTTTTTTTTTTAGTATTTCTGCACTCAGATTTTTGTAGTCTTACTGTTGTTTATACAATTTTCGCAGTATTTCGAGTTTAGTAGTTGTAATTATAGTAGTACTGTAGAAGAAATTTTATGTCTCTTTATCTTCAGAATAAAAGCAAAAAAATTATATCGGTTCCCTATTTTTAAGCACCAAAAATTTAATATTTAGTTTTGGGGTCATTTTGTAGTGTCTTGTTGTATTTCTGTAGTAGTATTTTTTTCTTTTCATTTGTAGGGACACAAAAAGACAACTGGGGATGAAGTTGGCACCCCCCAAAAAACCCATTTTATTATTATGATATTATTTCCTATTGTCTTTATATTTTGAGCAATTCAGTTTGACAGGCGGGTGCGCACACTAGCCCCCAGGCCGTAGTTTTCCCACCTCCGGATTGCGATTCTTGTCCCTGCCATGAAGACATTTGTGTGCGGACCGTCCATCTTAACCAACTGGCAGTCCGTCGGCATGCAGACGGACAAGTGCCGCAAAACCATTCTCCGGACAAAATTCAAAGAGACTAACGTTCCCGTACGACCGTAAAAACCCCTTAAGCGCACGGCCGGTAGGGGCAGTTTCCCGTGAAGTGTCTTGGGCAAGTACAGCCTGGCAGTGCCCATCCCTCCACAGGCCGACAAATGTCTCCAGCCAGGGTTAGGCAAATGTCCTAACCACTGCACCGCGGAAACACAACGCAGGTATGCACGAATAGAGTATATGCTAAAAAGGTGTCAAGTGTTCCACCTCGTGACAGGGATAAATGGAACAATCGAGGAAACAATCTTAAAATCCTTTCTAACGAAGGGCAAATTGTTTTCCTACAAGACAAATTGTCAAGCATCCTGAATGCAGAGAAAAAGTGTCCGAATAAAAAGCTCTACTAGGACACTCCGAATAAGAGATCGGCTACATACGTACATTTAGTGACATCGAATTTCTTGAAAATCCGATTTTTCATCCGATAAAGAGTTGTTTCCCTCCTTATGATTTTTTTCCCTTCGTTTCCATCTTTTGAGACCACTTTCTGTTTCCCCTTTGATACTGTGAATAAAACTAGTGTGGATAACATCGAATGCCTTTTCATATGTCATCTATATCACTGGTATTCTAGTGATAAGCTTGCTTTAAGAAAAAAAAAATGTTCCCCTCTTTTTTCTCTTTTGTTGTTTTTTCTCTCACTATGTCTTTCTCTTCTCTGATTTTCTTTATTTCTCTGTACCTCTTTTTCTCTTCTCTCCTTTTCCCTTTCGCTCACTCTCTCTCTTTCTCTCATTCTTCCTCTCCTTTTCTCTTCTCACTTTCTCTGTTACTCTGTTTATCTCTTTCTATCACGCTCTCACTCTCTCTCATCTCTTTCGGTTTCTCCGGCGGTCGCCAAAGTCCCTCCTTCCCGACCCGAGTACCTTGCAGAGTTTGTGGTATCGGGGCGAGGAGACGGCCATCCTCTGGAGGCGGTGCAGGAAGAAGACCACCTTCTGCAGGGAAGTCCGGACCACCGCCATCATTTTGGGTGCCGGCCCGCTGGACACCCGCCCGACGCCCGTCCGCATGCTATCGCGGCCAAATGACCGCGTTCGATGCCGGAGCGACCGGATGCGCTCTCGCTCGCTCTCCGTCTCCCTCTCGCTCGCTCCCTCGCACCGTCGATGGGTCGTTGGCGGGCGAAACGGCTCAGTCAGCCGGCTCTCTATCAATAAGAAGCCTGCCTCCTTGAAATCATATTTATTTGTCTCTCCCCTCTGTTTCTCCCATTCTTTCTCTCTCACTCTCTAGCTTTTTCTTGCTCTCCCGCTGTGTCTCTCCATTTTTCTCAGTTGCTCCTATCATTCTCTCTCTCTCTTGCCATCTTTGTCACTCATTTTATCTTCTGCTCACTCTTTCTTTTTCACTCTTTCTCTCCCTTTTCTCTTTCTCTGTCTTTCTCAAGTCAAGTTTATTTGTTTGGCCCTTAATCGCAAGGAGTCTCAAAAGGCTGCACAGACCACAGACTATTGCAAAATACAGACTATGATGACACCATCATCCCCTGATCTAAAACCTACACGAGGGCAAGGGACAACTCAAAAACCTCAAGTCAGGTTTATTTGTGACACCCTTAATCACAAGGAGTCGCAAAGGGCTGCACAGATTATTGCAAACCACAGACTATTATGACAGCATCCCCTGATCTAAAACCTACATGGGGGCAAGGGAAAACTCAAAAACCTCAGGTTGAGTCAAGTCATGTTTATTTGTGACACCCTTAATCACAAGGAGTCTCAAAGGGCTGCACAGACCACAGACTATTGCAAACCACAGGCTATTATGACAGCATCCCCTGATCTAAAACCTACATGAGGGCAAGGAAAAACTCAAAAAATCAACATGAGGAAAATCTTGAGAAGGGACCGCACATGAGGTCATCCCTTTTCTAGGATGACCAGGCCAAAATGGATGTTGTAAAAACAAATAATCCACAGATATCGTCAACAGGAAATATAGGTCATTCATAAGCTATAGAATAAAAGTATGTTTCAAGCCTAGATTTTCTCCTTTATTCTTTCTCCATTTCTCCCCTTCCGTTCCTCTCTCTGATCCTTTCAGTTGCTCTCTCTCAACCTCTTGCCAATAGTTACTCTCTCATTTCCCTCTCACGGTCTTTTTTTCTCTCTTCGTCACTCTCTTTTGTCTCTTCAGAAATATCTCTCTCTCTTGATCTTTTTTTCTCCCTTTTAAAGGCACTCGTGACAAGTCATGAGGACTGGTGTCATCATTAGTTCATGAAATGAAATGAAATGAAATGATCTGCATTTGCATTTATTTTGCATTCAAATGAGGTAAAACGTCACCAAGCGAATGAGTTTGATGCATGGTGTTCATGACTATTGCTATAAAAAAAAGCATTAAAAACAAAAAATATAAAGAGCTCTTTTTGGTGAGCCGAGCCAAAAGAGCCGCCTCTCTACAAAAAGAGCCCCAATGGCTCTCGCTCGCTCACACACTCCTCCGCGTGGCCGAGATGACGCAAATGAGGGAAAGGGGAGGGGTCTGGGGGGGAGAGAGGGGGCGGAGCTTGCCGGAAGCTCAATTCCCCATTGGATCCCCGACGCGCTCCCGCTTCGAATCCAAAAGACGCTCGTGCGTGCAAAAAAACCAATACCGTATTTTCTGCAATATAAGGTGCACTGAAAAAACTGAAAATTGGCCAGACATTTGAAGGTGCTCCTCACAAACCCGTGCACCGAGAGAATCGGAAATGAATAGTTACAATGATACTGTTCTGCCTTTGAGAAACATATAGTATTGCTCTCTTGTGGTCAGTATGCTTATGGTCTGTTGCTTTTGTTGTTGGGCCTCAAACTCATTTGAGCTCGGGTGGGTGGGGGCCGCATGCTCCGACAAAAAAATACCTCTCACAGCAAGTTACAAAGAGTTCGGGGCTTAAAAAAAAAAAAAAAAGCTGAGAGAGCGAGAGAGAAATATAGACGCAGAGAAATTGAGACACTGATAAAAAGTGAGAGCGAAAGAGAGAGAAAGGGAAAGAGAATAAGAGCCAAAGAGAAAAGAAGAAATCCATCTACCGTTGTTTTTTGGCCTGGCTTTGGCGACCTCAAGTGGACCTATTTCAAACGGCAGCCCGTTTTTCTCTGGCGCTTCATTCGGTGTCGTCGTTCGAGCAGGTGCTGGGCCCAACTTTGCCCGCCGGCCGCATGTTTGACACATTGGCTTTAGAAAATAATGACCCAGGAGTATTCGACATTTTTGAACAAAGGTATTTGCTTATGGTCGAATTTGATTCGAAATGGCCCACTCTTTAAAAGGATACCCCATTGGGTAACTGTTGTCTTTGAGAAACATAAAGTGGTCTTAAGAGAGCTCCGTCTTCTACTTCACAGGTTCATGGTTTGTTGCTCAAACGAATTTTAGTGGCAAAACCAGATGTCATTTTATGCTCTGAGAAATCCATGATGTACTTATTAATATATTAGCGTCGGTTTAATTCTATGAGTCCAATGTCAGCGTTTTGAGAGTTTTTGGAGGTTTGGAGTTTTTCCTGGCCCTCATGTCAGTTTTAGATCAGGGGATGCTGTCATAATAGTCTGTACGGGCCTTTTTTGTCATGTAAAAATGCTCCGAGCCACAAAATGCGGCACGTGAGCTGAGACGGATTTATTTTTGTTATCTAAAACCATTTATTTCATCTCTATTGTTATTCTTATTGTATTCAATTTTAAAAAAATGATTTTTCCATTATTTGTATGATTTATTTTTTAATTATCGTTTAGGTTTTCAGTTGATTATGATTTGTAATGTATTTATGTACGTTTTCATTTTTATTATAAAATAGAAGCTCACTAAAAGTGTCCGAATAAGGGATACCCATTTAAGAAACGCTTTGTTTTCTGATCTGAGAATTTTCCCAGAAATGTACAATTCTTTTCTCTTTTTTTGGACGAGATTCGATCGGAATGGTGACGGCGCCGGCTTCCTCTTTGTCTCCTTACCTGTAGCTGTCGTCTGAGTTGGTGGAGGCGGAGCGAGTCCTGGGTTGACTCCTCCCTGTGGGCGGAGTCGGAAAGCACCTGGAGGCTGGACTCCGCCTCCTGGAGCCACTTGAGGAAGCCTTCCAGTTCCCTGAGGGACGCCTGCAGCGCTTTCAGATCCGAGTCCAGCTCCACGTCCCGCTCCCTGGCCCTGGATATGATCGAGAAAAAAAATCAGAAGAAGATGACTTAAAGGAGCAGTTTTGTAGTCTTGGACATTATCAGTGTTTCTGGCACGCCAGTAAAAATAACGTGATAAAGAGATCGGCTCGAATGCCACTTTGATGCGACCATTTCAAGCATTTACAAGCACTTTACCTCAAATTGTAGCATATTTCAATTCTTGGAAACGCGACATTAAAATCCGAGCATTTTTTTTAAGCACCCGTACGAACAAACAAGGCAAAAGGGAAATCAATGAGAACCTGTTATTGAGGTTGCTCCAGGCGTTGTTGGTGGCGTCGGCCGCTTCTTGGACCCTCCGGGTGTCGTCGGCGGCGTATTGGCGCAGGAGTTGAACCGACGACTCGTTGAAGGCGGCCAAAGCCGACTGGCCGCTGTCCAGTTCTTGCAAAAACACCTGCAGGAACGCAACAAAAACGAATTCATCGATACTCGATGGGCTTTTGGCCAGCTTGGAGCAAATTGACCTTTTTGTTTTTTTTCACAGAATGACTTTTTCCTATAATACAAGCCACACTTGAAAAAAAACTTGCAATAAAGGTGCCAGGGTTGTTCTACTTTAAACATTATAAATGCTTGCAATGAAGAATGCCTGTCACGCCAGGGATGTTCTATTTTCATCATTATTGAACGCTTAAATGTCGGAAGCTGCAAAAAAAATGAAAAACCCCACATGAGCCTCATAAGAAGGGAAACACAGATCGATTGATCCTTCCTTCGTTCCCACCTATCTCGCCATATTTATTCTATATTCATTGGAAAAAAAATCAAGAGCGCTTTGTCAAACAGATAACATTCATTTTTCCATTATCGAACCTTTTTAAGAAGCGCAAAAGAGCACCAAAGGTGGCTCCAGGTCAAGTTTAGCAGGTGGAGAAGTCCAGCTTTTTTGGCAATAGAAAGCATCTTTCTTTGTTTAGCCGATCAGAACGCGGAACGCAATGCCCGTCGAAAACATGCAAAGGATAGCAATCGGGAGAGTAAAGCGCAATAGGGCAAAACCCGAACCCACCTTGCTGTCGGCCAGCCGAACGGTGAGAGGGTCTCGGGCCTCCGCCGATCGCCTTAGCACGTCGTGGAAGGTTTCTTCCCGGTGGGCCAGGAGAGCCTGGACTTCCCGGCGCTGGATTTCCCAGCATTCGCTCTGGCCAATCATGCGCTCCAGTTGCCGGAGCCGCGCCTCCACGCCGTGCTGCGTCTTGTCCCATTGGTTGCGCACCCTCTCCACTGCAAACGACCGCAACGAAATGAAACCGTAGGGCCGGGACGGCGCCGCGGTCCGACGGAACCTACGTTTGTCGGTGATGGAGGTGCGAAGGTCCAGGTCGGAGGTTTTGTTTTTCAGGTTCTGCGCCAGAGTGAAAATCTTCTCCAGCTGAGGATGCCGATGATCCAGGTCATTTTTGGTCACCTGCGAGGACAAAGCGTCGAGAAGGGGTTGGGGCCGGCACGCTAACGGGGCTGACGATTGCGCGCTAGCCAGGCTAACAGCTACGCGCTCACGAGCAGATGCTAACAACTACATCCCAACAACTACATTTAGCTAACAACTAAAAAAAAATGCTTCCCCAACTCAGGTGATGCAAATTTCAAGCTGTGAGGGAGCTTGATAATGACCCAGGTGACCGGACTCACCTGTCATTGAGCAGATAAACTCCCAAAAACATGCAGGACATGCGGCTCTTAAGGACCACCCCTGGTCTAGTTGCAATCATTTACTGTATTCTCCCGGCTATCAGTTCCAATAAATACCTCAAAACAAAGACATATTGGTATTTTTACTATTTTTTAGATCCAGACTTGGGTGTGCGTTTGTATGTGACTTATGATCTTATCAACAGCAGACCCTATTTTGGTAATTATGTACACAGTTGTACTTTAGGCATCTGCGAGCGTTTTTAGCAGGGTTTGTTGTCAAGGCAACCCATATAAATACCAACACAATCCATAAATATCTGCCCTGGTGTGCAAGCGTCTCTAGAACTGCATGCAGTTTTATAGCTCTTTGGCGCTCCCTAGTGAAGTTTTTAAATCAAGTCAATCGAAAACCTGCAAGCGTGACGCGGTCGTCCGGATCTCGTGGACGTCGCCCACGGTGACGATGTTGGACTTGAGCATCTGCGCAATGAGGTTCAGCCAATCGGCGAGCTCGGCTGCCGACTCCGTCAAATCGGCGGGGGCCACCGACTCGGGCCCCTGGGGCGGCTCCCGGAGGCCCTCGCCCGCCAGGGTCGCCGTCGGCACTGCCGAGGGCACCGGAGAGGATGCAGACACTGCGTTCGGGTTTTGATGGGGACAAAAAAAAATTATAAAAAAAAGTGGTTCCACCTCTAAAGAGTACAATTTTGGTACACAAGTTGTATTTGCATCAAAAATCTTGAAAATCCGGTTCACAAGAGTTACCAGAGGCTACCACTAGGTGGCTCGTACGAAGAGGTACCCCTGATCAGTCACCCAATGAACCAGTGGGCATGGACTACGGCCTACAGCAGATCGTAACGGATCCGGAAGACAGAAAAAAACGAAAAGGGTTGGTTTACCGAGTTGCTGGTGCTCCACAACCCGAGTGTGTCTCAGCGTCCACGGTGAGGCGCGGGACTGCAGCGCCTCCCTCAGTCGAGCATCCAGAACTTTCCAATCGGCCGCCAGCTGCTCCACCTTGGTCTGGAATGGGTAAAAGTTCAGAGATGAATTTTGAAGGGCTTATTGAAAACTTCAAACCTTCTCAGGAGGCGAGAGCTGCTGGCGTCGCTGCAGCTCAATGGAGTGGGCCAAGAGGTCCTCCAGGTCTTTCTTTCGCTCCTTCATGGAGACCTCCAGATCCTGAAAATAGTCACCCTGGCTGTATTAACGACGACAAAAATCCACCATCAATTATGTCGAGGAGCTTGCCTCAGAGGATTTTGAATTTTTCTGGTTTGCATACTACGTATGTAGTACTCTTGGAGCTGATATGCGAGTAAAATGCTAACACGTGCTGCCAAAAGACAACTTCCAAAAAAAAAAAGAAAATAAGATCCACCATTTTGGTCATTTCTAGTTAGTGGAAAAAAAAACAGACGCCGACATGCTGCGGGATGGAGAAAGTCAGAGCTAAATTTCTCCCAGTTCTCCCAGTAGATGCAAAGAACAGCAGCAGCTTCTCGGGGCAAAAAGTCGTTTTAAGACCTCTATCTTTTATCGATTTTGCCCTATTCTTCCGCTCAGTGTACTGCTGGCGTAGTCCCCTTGGGCCAGATTTTAGTGTGAGCCGCTAACACATGCCGCAAGAAGTCGACTTATGGGAGGGGAGGAGATCAGACTTGCCATTTCGGTCAGCTCTCGTTTGGTCTTGCTGTCAAACACTGTGATTCTTGTCCCAGCGAGAACACGGGACATATGTTCCGCCCGGAAAAAACTGTTTTTCCTGTTAGCGATAGTCTCCTGTTGTGTTTTTTTAGGTTTCCCACCAAGTTTACCGACCCATCTCAGCGAACTGCTTCTACTGTCGGCCCAAGGAGCGAGCATAGACTTCTTGATTGGTGAGTAGATCAGGTTAGAAATTGAAATGATGGGGGAATATTGATCAGCCGTTTTTCTAAAAACTGCTGCGGTCCTCCAAAAGGCGAGACTCATTGATTACATCCGTCAATGGATTGATCGAGCTCCTAAATTGAGTTCCTCAATTTCCCAGCATAAACGGGTACCTGCGCTTCACCGAGACTCAGGCCTCGGTTGGTGACGGTCTGGTGCGCGATGACCAGCCAATCGGTGAGCCGGTTGGTTTTGTCGCGGAAGTGGGCGTGGCTCTGCAGATCGCCTTCCACTTGCCCCACCTTCTCCAAAAGCTCATTGGTTACCTGCAAAAAGGAGGGGCGGGGGTGGACAAATACAGCTCATATAAACATCATGACAAGGAAAATGCAGGAACAAGCTAATGTTAGCACTCATCTCACCTTGGTCCAGTCGAGGTTAACGTCTCGGAGGTTTTCCAGGTGGCGCTCTCGGCTCTCGGGGCTGACGGCGGGACCGGCCAGGATCTGCGGGGCCTGTTTGTTGATCCAGACCAGTTCTTGGTTCTGGGAGTCCATCTCGGTCGCCAGAGCCTGCCGAAGAAGACGTCGATCTCGTCAAGCGCCATCGATACCGCAAAATGTCATCGGTGAAGGCCGAAACTCTGGTGAGTTGATTTGGCGTCTGGGTTCTGTTCTCTTGCCTACCTTAAGTTCTTTGAGGTTCTGGTCCGTGGAGGAGACGGGAAAGGTGAGCAAGGCGTTTTCCGCCTTCTGCAGCCACGAAGCCAAATCTCGGCTCCGCCTGGTCAGTTCCGCCGAGGCCAGATCGCCTTCGGCGAGCCTGCGCGCATCGTTTAGCCGGATTAGGATCTGAATCTCTGCTCAAGTTTGACTGACATTTTGATTATTTCCCCTCTGCCCAACAAAACACGAGCTTGAAATGAAATCAGAATCAACAACTTTCTCAATGTTTGCTACCAGGAGAATCGAAGAAGAGTCGATCCCCATCCAATGAAGCTGGCAGGCTGGTTTTTATAGACGCTGTCGAGCATCTTGTTGTGAGAGCCAACATTGCAACTTGAGGCATAATTTTTCCGTCTGGCTCGTTTATCCGTCCACATGATGAATTATGTCAAAACATTCGCTTTTAGAACGAAATCTAATGATTGAATCAACTGCTACAAATGACTGAAATTTCCCCCTTTTGTCCCTTGACGAGATCAGATCCATTTTATTCAAAGCGGCTTCAATTTACTAAAGAATACTTCTTCCCCCCTCTATCACGCAAAGGCGGTGGAGCAGTTGCTACGGGCATCTCTAAGGGCAACGCCCAGCCAGAGCCGAGGGAGGAGGATTTCAGTTTATTTTTCAAGTTTGCGTACGGCTTCATTAGTTTCCCGGGGCGAGGGTTAACGCACGCTGCCAGAAATCGACTTGCAGAAGAAACAGAAGCATTTCATCGCCTCTCCTTTGCCAACAAACGCTGTTATTCTGTTCCAAAGCGATTCCGTGGGACTCCATGATCGCAGCCGGCAATCTTGAGCCCATTGAAGGGATTTTTCCGGCTCGAGACCGGTCTCTTGTGCTTTTTTTCCGGGCCTTTGCTCGTTCTCTTTAATCTCCTCAGGACCAGTTAGTTCTACTGCCTGACCGAGGCCACCCAGAGACATCTCGATCGGTTAATTAATATCGGATTAGGAATCGATGCGATCCACAGAATATTAGTCTGCTTCTTTTTTTAATTGATTATCTATTTAAAGAATTCATTGACCTCCCAAAATACGCTACATTGTGGAAGGCTTTCTAGATGGCGGTTGTCTGTTGGGCAAGTTTTATCGCGTGGAAACAAAGTCTTCCTTCCCACGACAATGAGTTTTGCTCCAATGAGCAGGACCGATAATTGCCAGGCATCCTCTGCATCTTTAATAGCTTGAGGCACGAGCGTCGTCCCCGTTCTAGGTCCCATGAGTTCAGGACAAAGTCTTTTCAATTCTTCCAGTTGCGTACGTTCTATCAATTGCGCAGAATTCCCGACGGATTGGAGATTCCTCCGTTTTCGGGGTTGATTGGGACCACAA
>NC_142368.1:8725000-8742500 GCF_059441175.1 Urocampus carinirostris
TTCAACCTGCACGTACCAAACCAGGTAACATGGCAGATGACACGCAAGCTAGTTTCATGCTAACACATACTTACCAACGCGTTTGACCTGGGGTGGGCAACTATTTGGAGTCAGGGGGCTCCATTGGGTTGAAAAATTGGCCAAAGGGACAGTCCTGGAGGCTGAGCCGATGGTTTCATTTTTGATCTCACTTCTCGTAGGGAGAATATCAGTAGGGAGAAATTCTCGCACTCCGCTGTGGTACTTCTCGTGTTAGAAAACCTGCTCTTTTGGCTCAGCTCACTGAGAAGAGCTCTTTCGACTCACAAAAGACTTCTCAGATTTTTGTTAGCTTTTTACACAAGTCAATCAACAACACAAAATCCCTGAAAATGCAAAACAATATAATAAAAATTCAGAATATTTTAACTAATTTAAACACAGATACTCTGAAGAACACGCAAAAAATATGAACTTACAGAAGTAAAACAAAAAGCAAAAAATCAGCAGTCTCTTTGATAGAAATATTGAATGCCGTCTGCTTCGGAGCAATCAATATACCGTAAATTCTGGACTATAAGCCGCTACTTTTTTCCCTAACTTTCAACCCTGCGGCTTATTCAGTGATGCGGCCAATTTATGTAATTCTTCTAACAGCCGCCAGCGGCGCTCGAGTACAAATGGTAAGATTTAGACCGGTGGAATATATGCGCCGAGGAAGACTGCAACTTCTTAGCTTGTGCACAAATTAAATTAGCGTAGACATATCTTCATCATGCAAATTGCAATAAGAAAGGCACATGACGCAACTTTCAAGCTAAGCGCAATCGAGCAGTCTGATAAAGAAGGAAACAGAGCTACTGCACGTAAACTTTACTTTGCGAGCGTGTTGCTAGCGTGTTTTTTAGTAAGGGAACGTGGGACGACGTCTATATGACAAAGTCTTTTTCCCATACTGGTAAAGTCGTCTGACTTTGATGACGTCAGTTACAAGGAGGAAGTTGAGGACGGTTTACCGTGGTTTCTACAAGAACGGTATGTTTTTTTTTTAACAGACCCATATACTGTGTTGTGAGCGTGTTGCTAGTAGCGTTTTGCTACCCTTCACAGGCACGGTTTGGGATGAAAGTTATAATATTATGATTAAAGCTTTGAAAACTCTCTCGGTGTACCGTCTTTCTTTGTAAATATGTGTAACCGATGTATAATATGTATTTGCTCCTGTATATTTTTGTAATGTATTTATTTGAGACACTTATTCTGAAATATTTTGCGAATTAAAAAAGAGGGGCGGAGCAAACGCGGGCTGACGGGAAGTGGGGTAAAGGTGAGTGAGACCTGTTGTCGCGGCGGACAATAGTGGATATATATTTTTCCCACCCTTACCTTTGGAAATATAGACTTTTTTTTCCTTGGATTAGTTTCAACGGGCACCCGGTCTCTGCAGGTCTGTATCAAACCTTAAGTACCGGTATCATTTTCTGTTCATTTTGCCGGCTGTGGTTTTTGGACTGTGTACTTTATATCCAGTTACAATCGCGGGACTCAAAGCTGGGTTTGGGCTAATTTTGTGATTGTGTCACAGGTGCGGCTTGTATAAATATAAAAATCGTGTTTCCTCTTAAAATGTGGTTGGTGCGGCTTATAATCAGGTGCTCTCTATAGTCCGGAATTTGCGGTAATAAAAATTCAAAATATTTTAACCAATTTAAACACAGATGCTCTGAAAAACATATATGAACTTAAAACAAAAAGCAAAAAATCAGCAGTCTCTTCGATTGAAATATTGAATGCAGTCTGCTTCGGCAATCAGTATCATCAAAATGAGTCAAAATTTGGCTAATTTTTCTGCTTTTTATACGTAGTGTAATTTCTTTCTTTTTTTGTCTTCCGAATTGAACTATTACCCAGCACCTGGCAAGTCCTTCGGTGTTTGTAAACAAGTGTTACGTATCAAAGCTGCACGTGCATTGTCGAAGCAGAATGGCAGAATTCATGTCCGTTTATAGCAGCCCATTGACACAAAGGTAGATCATCGGTAGGAACAGCTCAAAATAGCACAAAGTAAGTCCTGGCAGCAAGATATTTTTGTCATCAAAGTCAACAGAAAAAATCCGTGCTGGATTTCTTCTTTTGAAGGTACAGTGGAACCTCGGTTCTCGACCATAATCCGTTCCAGAACCCTGTTCGAAAACCGATTTGTTCGATCACCGAAATCATTTTTCCCATTAAAAATAATGTCAATCGTTTTAATCTGTTCCAACACCCTGAATGTTTCCCTTGAATGTTTAACGTAAACATGAAGCTCACCCAGGCTAATCGTACGTCCGCGTTATCGTAAACTTCCGTACGAAAGATTACGCTAACATGAATGTGTAAAAAAAAAAAAAATCAGGTCGTTTACAAGTCATTTAGCACCCGGGTCTCCACAACAAGTGGTGAGCGGTTCATTGGAAAGGGGGCTCCGTTCCAACACCCTCAATGTTAGGCTCCGTTCCAACACCCTCAATGTTTAACGTAAACTTAAAGCTAACCCAAGTCAATGACTTCCCAAAGCGCTTTACATTGTGCTTCACATTTCCCAATAGCGGCCGTGATCTGTGCAGCCATGTAAGGCGCTAACCTGCTTATTGGGGGTATTGGGGGTTCAGTGTCTTACCCAAGGACACTTCGGCATGTAACACGGACAAGCTGGGATTCGAACTGGGATCCCTTAATCCTAAAACGATCGCTCTACCTCCTGAGCTACTGCCGCCCCGAAGTATGGATAGGATTTCTTACCTTTGTGGTGGTCAGCAGAAGGCGCAGGTGGAGTAGTTGTACGCACTACTTTTCTTTTTTCACCTGTAGCAACTTTGCTGCTTGCACTGACTTTCTTCGGCGACATAATAAGGGGCTAAAACACCCGTACGCCGCTCAGCATCGCACCCTAGCGTACGCACTCACGCATTACCGGCGTTCGAACTCCGACTTTTTGACCGAACAGCGAAGCAAGAATTTCTCGAAATTTTTTGTTCGATTTGTTCGAACTGAGAGCCGTTCGAAAACCCAGGTTCCAATTTACTGGAAAAAATGAGTAAATAGGCCTTGAAAGTGCTTGAAAAGTGCTTGAATTTGTCCATTAAAACATGCCAAAACCCTGAGTGTAGGAGAAAAAGGCTTGTATAAGCACCCAATATCTGTACTTGCTCATCCTTAATTCAAAGCCAAAATTGAAATGAAAGTAATTTGCTGAACAAGCTAATGATGGCGCGCTAGCCAATACACACACACACTTTAGCCGCTCTCATCCAGACTCAACCACGTGTGTGATGGATTCCCCTTTATGGCTCTACACACACCCCATTTCCAGTGTGTGTATATAGGGGGGTGGTCATAAATCTCAGATGACTTCACAGTTCTCTAGTCACACACTGCAGCGGTAAAAAAAAAACAGGCCTGTAGACCTCCTACATCCTTTATTTGTGTGTTCAAGCGTGCATATCAGGGATGTCAAACTCATTTTAACGCGGGGGCCACACGATAGAACAGACGTTCTCTCCGGGGCCGGATTAATAGATCAGAGAGAAATAATAAAAAGAGAGAAAGAAATAGGAGAAAGTGGGAGAGAAAGGTAGGGAGGAGGGACAAAGAAAGGGAGAAAGAGAGAGAGAGAGAGCGTGAGAAAGAAAAGAGATAAAAAGAGAAAAAGTGAGAGAGGGGGAAAGAAAGAGAAATAATAAAATCCATAAAGAGAGAAAGAGAGATGGAGAAAGAAAGACAAAGAGAGAAGAGAGAAAAGGAAACAATGAAGAGAGCAAAGGGTAAAAAGACACAGACAGAAAGAGACAAAGAGGAACAAAGAAAGAGAAAAAGAGAGCGTGAAAGGGAGAGAGAGAGAATGAGAGAGTGAAAAAGAGAGAGAGATGAGAAAGAGAGCGAGAATGAGAGAAAGCGAGCGAGAGAGAGAGAGAGTGTGTGTGAGAGGGAAAGAGCGAGTGAGAGAAAGGGCGAGTGAAAGAAAGAGACGGATAGAGACAGAGAAAGAGACAGAGAGAAAGAGAGAGAGAGAGAGAGAGAGTGAGAGAAGGCATTTGTGAGAAACACCTGGCTTTGGCAACATCAAGTGGATACATTTCAGCTCGTTTTTCTCTTGCACTTCTCTGAGTGTTGTCTCGCCATGTTCTTTTTCCTTACATTTTGCACGTTTTAGAACAGGGGTGTCAAACTCATTTTAACTCTGGGGCCACACGATAGAACAAACATTCTGTCGGGGGACGGACTAGTAGATTAAAGAGAAAGAGGAAGGGAAAAGGAGAGAGGGCGGGTCAAAGAAAGAAGGAGAGGGAGAGAGCGTGAGAAACAAAAGAGATAAAAAGAGAAGCCGTGAGAGAGGGGGAAAGAAGGAAAGAAATCCAAAGAGAAATAGAATGACAGAAGGAGAGAAAAGAAAGCGTGAAGGGTATGAAGAGAGAAAGAAAAATGAGAGAAAAGGAAAAAAGGAAGTTAGAGGAAAAGAAGTTAAAAGACACTGAGAGAGAAAGAGACAAAGAGTAACAAAGGGAGAGAAAAAGAGAGACACAGAGAGTGAAAGGGAGAGAGTGGGAGAAAAGGGGTGGAAAAGAGAGAGAGATAAAGAAATACAAGTACAGTTTCTTTGTTCGAGGCACCTGGCTTTGGCAACATCAAGTTGCCATATTTCAACCTGCAGCTTGTTTTTCTCTTGCGCTTCTCTAAGTGTTGTCTCGCGGGCCGGATTCAATCCCTGAGCGGGCCTGATCTGGCCCGCAGGCCGCCTGTTTGACACCTGTGTTTTCGAATTAGAGAATGCCGACCGAGGCGGCACTGTTTCCATAGTGGTGAATTCATCTTTGACGTTCCACCTTGGCTTCCAGGTGCTGGACTGTTCATGGGACGAGACGGTCAAGGTGTACACGCCCCCGTGTTTGAGCGCCCCCTGATGAAGACACGCCCCTTTACCCCAAAGATGCCACCCCCTCCCCTCTGAGGACATGCACCCTGCCTTCAAAAACGCACACCATGTGTCCCCTGAGGACGTCACCTTCTGCCCCTGATGACACCTTTTGCCTCGTAGTACGCGCCCCCTACCCCTAAGGTTTTGCAACCTGTCCTGGAGTACACGCCCCCTTCCCCTGAGTACACGCCCCCTACCCCAGAGGACGAGCACCCTGCTCCCGAAGACGCTGCCCCCTGCCCTAGAGGACCCCTCTCGCCTCCTACAACAAGCCCCCTGACCCCAAGAACCTCATCAAGTCCGAGTGGTACAGTGTCACAAAATCTTCCCCGCAGGAACAGGGTTGGGTAGGGTTACTTTAACTCGATTGCTTTCACTTACTTTTGGATTACTCCAATACCAAATATGCTAATAAAAGACAAAATAAACTAAATATGAATCAAATGATGACTCACAACGCGTGGTAAGCTTTCTCTCCTGGCTTTGATCTCCGGCAAAACGAACATCAAATGCAACAGAAACAAAATGAAAATAAATCCAAACAGCTTGCCAACATCATTTTTGCCGTTCCATGTATTCCGTTACTCCCCAAGCCTGCACAAAATGTAGTCATTTTATTCATATTTAGTTTCTTTTGTCTTTTATTAGCATATTTGGTATTGGAGTAATCCAAAAGTAGTTAAAAGTAATCCAGTTAAAGTAACCCTACCTAACCCTGAAAAGGAATTAGCTAAGCTTCACTGCGACTCGACTTCCTGCGTCGAGTGAAGAATGTCGGCACATTCCCGAAAAACATGGTTCGTCTTTGCCTTGCTATTGTCTTTTATTTATGTTTTCATTGTATTTATTAGATGTGTCTTAAATTGCTCCAAAAGGGTGTCCCCTGCCCACTGCCCGAAGATTGGATGGGCTCAGGCACCCCCGCGACCCTACTGATGATAAGCGGTGCAGATAATGGGCGGCAGTAGCTCAGGAGGTAGAGCGCTCGTCTTGGGATCAAAAGATCGCAGATCGAATCCCGGCTCCTCCGTGTCACATGTCAAAGTGTCCTTGGGTAAGACACTGAACCCCTAATACGCCCAATAAGCAGGTTAGCGCCTTACATGGCTGCACGGACGCTAGAATTTTTAGGGCGGCAGTGGCGCAGGAGGTAGAGCGCTCGTCTTGGGATCAAGAGATCGCAGTTCGAATCCCGGCTCCTCCGTGTCACATGTCGAAGTGTCCTTGGGTAAGACACTGAACCCCTAATACGCCCAATAAGCAGGTTAGCGCCTAACATGGCTGCACGGCCGCTAGAATTTTTGGGGCGGCAGTGGCGCAGGAGGTAGAGCGCTCGTCTTGGGATCAAGAGGTCGCAGTTCGAATCCCGGCTCCTCCGTGTCACATGTCGAAGTGTCCTTGGGTAAGACACTGAACCCCTAATACCCCCAATAAGCAGGTTAGCGCCTTACATAGCTGCACGGCCGCTATTGGGAAATGTGAAGCACACTGTAAAGCGCTTTGGGAAGTCTTGACTTGAAAAGCGCTATAGAAATGCAGATCATTTCATTTCATAATGGATGGAAGTATATTTGAAAATTTTCCCCCCTATTTGTGTGTTTATGCTGGCGTATTTGGTGTTCCGGGATGTTGAGTGGGGAGAAAGGGATGGCTTTGTCTATGGTTCATTGAATGCTTTGAGTTGTATATTGTGGTGTCTGAAAATTGCTGTACAAATACATTTTTGATATGATTTGAAAACAAACACGAATTATGTGTATTCACCAGGGGTTCTAGACTCACGGCACACGGGCCATTTGTGGCCTGTGATGATAGTCCGAAGCTCCCGCCTTAATATGAAAGTTTCATGCTCACTCACAAATGCAGCTAACAATTAAAGTTCATGTGGGATGAACAAAAGCAAAAATGATTAGCCTGTAAAACGGGACTTCTGTCTGCGGTGTGCTTCAAATGCGGTATTTAAAAGTCGGTGTACTTGGCCGGCTGTTCCCAGTGACTGACTGACTGGCTGAGTCTCAAGAGTCGAGTCAAGAGTATA
The DNA here is from genome assembly GCF_059441175.1 of Urocampus carinirostris. Classification (NCBI taxonomy): domain Eukaryota; kingdom Metazoa; phylum Chordata; class Actinopteri; order Syngnathiformes; family Syngnathidae; genus Urocampus; species Urocampus carinirostris. Next base: position 8,731,972 of record NC_142368.1, read on the forward strand.
AATAAAGTACAATCACAAGAGAGTTTTATTGAGAGAGTCAGGAAATAACAAAGAGTTACAGGAGAGCAAGAGTTGAGAGGGAGTCACAAGAGAAGAAGAGTTGAGAGGGAGTTACAAAGAAGAAGAGTTGAGAGGGAGTTACAAAGAAGAAGAGTTGAGAGGGAGTTACAAACAAAAAGAGTTGAGAGGGAGTTACAAAGAAGAAGAGTTGAGAGGGAGTTACAAAGAAGAAGAGTTGAGAGGGAGTTACAAAGAAGAAGAGTTGAGAGGGAGTTACAAAGAAGAAGAGTTGAGAGGGAGTTACAAAGAAGAAGAGTTGAGAGGGAGTTACAAACAAAAAGAGTTGAGAGGGAGTTACAAACAAAAAGAGTTGAGAGGGAGTTACAAACAAAAAGAGTTGAGAGGGAGTTACAAAGAAGAAGAGTTGAGAGGGAGTTACAAAGAAGAAGAGTTGAGAGGGAGTTACAAAGAAGAAGAGTTGAGAGGGAGTTACGAGAGAAGAGTTGAGAGGGAGTTACAGAGAAGAAGAGTTAGGAGGGGAGTTACAAAGAAGAAGAGTTACGAGGGAGTTACAAAGAAGAAGAGTTACGAGGGAGTTACAAAGAAGAAGAGTTACGAGGGAGTTACAAAGAAGAAGAGTTACGAGGGGAGTCACAAGGGAAGAAGAGTTACGAGGGGAGTCACAAGGGAAGAAGAGTTACGAGGGGAGTCACAAAGGAAGAAGAGTTACGAGGGAGCTACAAGAGAGGAAGCGTTACAAGAGAGCTACAAGAGAGGAAGAGTTACGAGGGAGCTACATGAGAGGAAGAGTTACGAGGGAGCTACAAAGAAGAAGAGTTACGAGGGAGTTACAAAGAAGAAAAGTTACGAGGGAGTTACAATAAAGAAGAGTTACGAGGGAGTTACAATGAAGATGAGTTACGAGGGAGAAGAGTTACGAGGGAGTTACAATGAAGATGAGTTATGAGGGAGTTTCGAGAGAAGAAGAGTTACGAGGGAGTTACGAGAGAAGAGTTGAGAGGGAGTTATGAGAGAAAAAGAGTTACGAGGTAGTCACGAGAGAAGAAGAGCTACGAGGGAGTCACGAGAAAAGAAGAGCTACGAGGGAGTCACGAGAAAAGAAGAGCTACAAGAGAATCACAAGAGAAGAAGAGTTACGAGGGAGTTACAAGAGAAGAACAGTTGAGAGGGCGTTATGAGAGAAGAAGAGTTACGAGGGAGTCACAAGAGAAGAAGAGCTACGAGGGAATCACAAGAGAAGAGTTACGAGGGAGTACCAAGAGAAGAAGAGCTACGAGGGAGTCACAAGAGAAGAAGAGTTGAGAGGGAATTTCAACAGAAGAAGAGTTGAGAGGGAGTACCGAGAGAAGAAGAGTTGAGAGGGAGTTCCGAGAGAAGAAGAGTTGAGAGGGAGTTCCGAGAGAAGAAGAGTTGAGAGGGAGTTCCGAGAGAAGAAGAGTTGAGAGGGAGTTCCGAGAGAAGAAGAGCTACGAGGGAGTCACGAGAGAAGAAGAGCTACGAGGGAGTTCCGAGAGAAGAAGAGTTCCGAGGGAGGGAGTTACAAGAGAAGAGTTACGAGGGCGTTACGAGATAGCAAGATTTAAGACAGTTAAGAGCAAACATGAGTTATGAGAGAGCAAGAGACATAGAGCTCCTTCAAGAGGGTCAGAGAGTCAAGAGAGCAAGACAGAGAGTTAGGAGAGTGTAAAGGGAGAGAGCGTTATGAGAAAGTATCTAGAGTGAGAGAAAGTAATGAGAGAGTGAGGAAACTAGAGAGTGGGAGTTAAGCGAGAGAGCTAAGTCGAGTTAAGAGAGTTCGTGGAATAGATTTGAGAGTAAAAAGAGAGACAAAGAGTTAAAAGAGATTGTTTATATGGAGTTAAACAAGAGAGTTAAAGTGAAGAGGGAGTTAAGAGAGAGAGTTGAGACAAAGAAGTGAGAGAGTTAAGACTTGGGACTAATTTTTCTACTCAAGTCTATGATTCTCTTTTATTCATTTATTACTGATTTGTTTATTTTCTTATGAATTCTTAATTTAGATACTTTCCTACCTTTAGTCCTTATTTTGTGAAGAAAAATATGTTTGAGAATAGTATTTTTCTCGTGGAAGACCCACTTTACATGGACCCCAATTCCGATGGCCCCCAAGTAAACTGAGTCTCTGTGCTACCTTACGTTTCTGTTGACCTACCCAACATGGCCGTGACAGGAACACGTCTGTTAGCTTAGCAGCTAAGCTACGCATTTTTTATCTCTTCTTAGCACCTGACGGCTTGTTTTTTTTTTCACAATCACGCGCTAATAGCTAAACACGTTCGATGTGCCAAGCCGAGGTTCCATCGCGAATTTCTAGGACGTTTGACTTAAACGCTTTAACTGTTGTGCACAGCATCAGCGTGGCGCGCGTGCACGCTAGCGTCTTAATGGAAGCGTTTGATGTTTCTGTGCAAAGCAAGGCCTGCTAATCTCGGGGCAACAATGGGGGCCCCGTGTGGGCCCGCCGCTAATCTTAGGGCCGGGTTAATTGGAAGGAGGGCGCACCACCGCCAAGACCCTGACCTCAAAGTGATTTCCTGATGAGAAGTTTCAATTAAAACTAGTAAATGAGAGTACTTTCCATAGCTTCGTGTTATCTTTCGGGGAATCCCGTCTTTTTTTTATATAAATAATGAATGTGTGTGGGTTGAAGCGGTGTTTCTCAATCGGTGGGTCGCGGCTCGTTTTCAGTGGGCAAAATAATGCGAAGAAGAAGAAAAAAAACGGGTGAATTACACTCCCTAACAGTAGTCGGCGTTAATGCGCACGTTTGAGAGGGACTACGTCTCATTTTATTGTGATCTTGTAACTCACCATCAACTCTTCTTCTCTTGCAACTCTTTTTTTCTTGCGACTCCCTCGTAACTCTTCTTCTCTTGCGACACCCTCGTAACTCTTCTTCTCTTGCGACACCCTCGTAACTCTTCTTCTCTTGTAACTCACTATCAACTCTTCTTCTCTTGCAACTCCTCTTCTCTTGTGACTCCCTTGTAACTCTTCTCTTGCGACTCCCTCGTAACTCTTCTTCTCTTGCGACTCCCTCGTAACTCTTCTTCTCTTGTGACTCCCTCGTAACTCTTCTTCTCTTGTAACTCACCACCAACTCTTCTTCTCTTGTAACTCACTATCAACTCTTCTTCTCTTGCAACTCTTCTCTTGTGACTCCCTTGTAACTCTTCTCTTGTGACTCCCTCGTAACTCTTCTTCTCTTGCGACTCCCTCGTAACTCTTCTTCTCTTGCGACTCCCTCGTAACTCTTCTTCTCTTGTAACTCCCTTGTAACTCTTCTTCTCTTGTAACTCACCACCAACTCTTCTTCTCTTGCAACTCTTCTTCTCTTGCGACTCCCTCGTTACCCCTTCTCTTACGACACCCTCATAACTCTTCTTCTCTTGCGACTCCCTCGTAACTCTTCTTCTCTTGCGACTCCTTCGTAACTCTTCTTCTCTTGTGACTCCCTCTCAACTCTTCTTCTCTTGTGACTCCCTCTCAACTCTTCTTCTCTTGGAGCTCCCTCTCAATTCTTTTTCTCTTGCGACTCCCTCGTAACTCTTCTTCTCTTGCGACTCCCTCGTAACTCTTCTTCTCTTGTAACTCCCTTGTAACTCTTCTTCTCTTGTAACTCACCACCAACTCTTCTTCTCTTGCAACTCTTCTTCTCTTGCGACTCCCTCGTTACCCCTTCTCTTACGACACCCTCATAACTCTTCTTCTCTTGCGACTCCCTCGTAACTCTTCTTCTCTTGCGACTCCTTCGTAACTCTTCTTCTCTTGTGACTCCCTCTCAACTCTTCTTCTCTTGGAGCTCCCTCTCAATTCTTTTTCTCTTGCAACTCCCTTGTAACTCTTCTCTTGTGACTCCCTCGTAACTTTTCTTCTCTTGCGACTCCCTCGTAACTCTTCTTCTCTTGTGACTCCCTCGTAACTCTTCTTCTCTTGTGACTGCCTCTCCACTCTTCTTCTCTTGTGACTGCCTCTCCACTCTTCTTCTCTTGTGAGTCTCTCTCAAATCTTCTTCTCTTGGAGCTCCCTCTCAACTCTTCTTGTCCTGGGAGTCCCTCGTAGCTCTTCTTCTCTTGTGACTCCCTCGTAACTCCTCTTCTTCTCTTGTGATTCCCTCGTAACTCTTCTTCTCTTGCGACTCCCTCGTCACTCTCTTCTCTTGTCACTCCCTCGTAACTCTTCTTCTCTAGTGACTCCCTCGTAACTCTTCTCTTGTGACTCCCTCTCAACTCTCCTTCTCTTGTGACTGCATCTGCACTCTTCTTCTCTTGTGAGTCCCTCTCAAATCTTCTTCTCTTGGAGCTCCCTCTCAACTCTTCTTCTCTTGGAGCTCCCTCTCAACTCTTCTTCTCCTGGGACTCCCTCGTAGCTCTTCTTCTCTTGTGACTCCCTCTTAACGTAGGAAATAAAACTAACAAAATCACAATAAAATGAGATGTAGTCCCTCTCAAACGTGTGCATTAACGGCAACTTCTGTTAGGAGCGTAATTCACCCTTTTTTTTTTCTTCTTAGCATTATTTTTCCCACTGAAAAATGTTCTGCCAATCATAGTGGGTCCCAAGATAGTATGTGATACCGGAAAGGGGAAAATAGTGATAATAATGATCATGGTTGCCATGGCGCCCAATTGGTCCCCGCTGTATGGCGCCAGGTTCTGTCACGGTTGCCACGGCGCCCAATTGGCCTCGCCCACTGACACCAGCTGAAACGCGTTGACAGATTGCTGCCGGACTACTTAAACGCGGTCTTGCGAGTTGCTTGGTGTCAGAGCGTCTGCGAAACTCCTGCTAAACTTGATTGTGTGATATGCCAAGTCCCGTGAATCCCTGTTTTTGCCTGTTTTTTTTAATCCCGTTTTATTTTCGGCCCGATCTGTTTGATTTCAATCTACTTCCGCGACCATCGATCCCCGGATCGAGTGTGCGCGCATTCCTCCTTTCCACAATAAATTGTGAGTAACGTTACGCGATTGGGTTCTCATTCCTGTTTCCTGTCCTGGTCGGTGACGGATCAAGATGAAGAAGGAAAAGCGCTGCATGAAGGTGCAATAAATGGTTTAAAAATGCCATCTTTTTGGCTTTTTACCAATTTATTGATACTTATTGACTACATAATGTCTCTCTCTTTCTCTCCGTGTCTCTCTCTTTGTGTGTGTGTCTATCTCTCTCTCTCTGTGTCTGTCTCTGTGTGTTTGTGTCTCTGTGTCTGTCTCTGTCTGTCTCTGTGTCTCTTTGTCTCTGTGTCTCTCTCTCTCTGTCTCTATTTCTCTGTGTCTCTGTCTCTGACTGGTTATCTCCTTCTGTGTCTCTTGTCTACTTATCTCTCTCTGTGTCTCTGTCTCTCTCTCTTTCTTTGTATGTTTCTTTCTCTTTCTATCTCTCTTGTCACTTTCTTGACGAGAGTTTCCAATTACGTGATGAGCGAGATGAGGACGCTTCCAAGTAAGGGTCCACATGCAGACTTTGACTTTCTCTCTCTCTCTCTCTCTCTCTCTCTGTCTCTCTCTCTGTCTCTCTCTCTCTCTGTCTGTCTGTCTGTGTCTGCATGTCTTTGTCTCATTCTCTCTCATTCTCTCTGTCTGTCTCATTCTGTCTGTCTCTCTCTCTCTCTCTCTCTCTCTGTCTCTGTCTGTCTCTGTGTCTCTCTCTGTCTTGTTATCTGTCTCTGTCTTCATTTCTCATTCTCTCTCTCAGTCTTTGTCTTTCTTTCTATGCTTCTTTCTCCTTCTATCTCTCTTTCTTTTCACTTTCTTGACAAGAGTTTCCAATTGCATGATGAGCGGGATGAGGACGCTTCCAAGTAAGGGTCCACGTGCAGACTTTGACTCTCTCTCTGTCTCTCTCTGTCTGTCTGTCTGTCTGTCTGTCTGTCTGTCTGTCTGTCTGTGTCTGCATGTCTTTGTCTCATTCTCTCTCATTCTCTCTGTCTGTCTCATTCTGTCTCTCTCTCTCTCTCTCTGTCTCTGTCTGTCTCTGTGTCTCTCTCTGTCTCTATGTCTCTGTCTTGTTATCTGTCTCTGTCTCTCTCTTCATTTCTCATTCTCTCTCTAGTCTGTCTTTCTTTCTATGCTTCCTTCTCCTTCTATCTCTCTTTCTTGTCACTTTCTTGACAAGAGTTTCCAATTGCATGATGAGCGGGATGAGGACGCTTCCAAGTAAGGGTCCACATGCAGACTTTGACTCTCTCTCTCTCTCTCTGTCTCCGTCTCTCTGTCTCTGTCTCTCTGTCTGTCTGTCTGTGTCTGCATGTCTTTGTCTCATTTTCTCTCATTCTCTCTGTCTGGCTCATTCTGTCTGTCTCTGTCTCTGTCTGTCTCTGTGTCTCTCTCTGTCTCTGTCTTGTTATCTGTCTCTGTCTCGCTCTTCATTTCTCATTCTCTCTCTAGTCTTTGTCTTTCTTTCTATGCTTCCTTCTCCTTCTATCTCTCTTTCTTGTCACTTTCTTGACAAGAGTTTCCAATTGCATGATGAGCGGGATGAGGACCCTTCTAAGCAAGGGTCCACATGCAGACTTTTACTCCGTCTCTCTCTCTTTTGCTCTCTCTCTCTCTCCCTTTTCTCTCTTTCATTCTCTCTTTTTCTCTTATCTACCCGTCCGTTTTTTTCCCTTTCTACCATGCACGTGGCCCCCGAGCTAAAAGGAGTTTTGACGAAACGATTGCGCGCGCGCCATTCTAGGAAAGGTCCTCCCCCCCCAAAGAAATCCCCCATCCCTCTCCATCCCTCCCCTTTCCTCCCTCCCTTTTGCTGCGGTCGCGCTCGGTGCCACCGGGAAGTTTTTTTTTTCCTCGGTGCGGACGATGGAAACGGTGCGCGGGCGCGCGCCCGCCATCCTGGTGGCGGTGGGGCACGGGATCTTTTCGGGGAGCCTCAACATTCTACTCAAGTACCTCATCAGCACCCTCCATTTCCGCTTCCTCACGCTACTCCAATTGTGCACGAGTAGCGCAGCCGCGCTGGGGTTGGAGACTCTTCGGAGGCTCGGGATGGTCTCCGTTCCCCCTTTCAGCCTCAGCCTATCTCGGGTAAGCTTGCCGACTTCGAGTGCGTCAATTGGGACGAGCTTATCGATGGATGGAGGGCCAATGCGTCTTCCTTAACAATGTACTATTAGGAAAGTCTGTTCACTTGAATCTAAAGCTTTGACGTTATCCCGAAAGACGTTTTAAAGCGGCATCCAATAGTGCAGGGGTGTCAAACTCATTTCAACTCGGGGGCCACGCGATAGATCAAACATTCTGTCGGGGGCCGAACCAGTAGATTAAAGAGAAGGAAACAGAGATAAAGAAATAAGAGGTGCGGGACAAAGAAAGAAAAAGAGAGAGAGAAAGAGAGAGCGTGAGAAACAAAAGATAAAAAGTCGTGAGAGAGGGGGAAAAGAGAGGGAGAGGAAGAAAGAAATCCAAAGAGAAATAGAAAGACAGAAAGAGAGAAAAGAGAAAAGAAAGTGCAAAGGGTAGAAAGAGAAAAAAGACAAGGAAAAAAGGAAGTTAGAGCAAAAGAAGTTAAAATACACAGAAAGAGAAACAGACAAAGAGCAACGAAGGAGGAGAAAAAGAGAGACACAGAGAGTGAAAGAGACAGAGTGGGAGAAAAGGGGTGGAAGAGAGAGAGAGAGAGAGCATGAGAAACAAAAGATAAAAAGTCGTGAGAGAGGGGGAAAGGAAAGGGAGAGGAAGAAAGAAATCCAAAGAGAAATAGAAAGACAGAAGGAGAGAAAAGAGAAAAGAAAGCGCCAAGGGTATGAAGAGAGAAAGAGAAAAGAGAGAAAATGAAAAAAGGAAGTTAGGCAAAATAAGTTAAAATACAAAGAAAGAGAAACAGACAAAGAGCAACAAAGAGAAAAAGAGAGACACAGAGAGTGAAAGAGACAGAGAGGTAGAGAGAGAGAGAGCATGACAACCAAGTCCTGGCAGGTTTCCAAATATTTTCTGCTCTTTTTCGATTATTGCTCGAGCAGTCCTCCGGGAGATCTTCTTGTATCCCGTTCCTGCTTTTCCCAAAACTTGATTCCGAACCTCACTTTTGTGTTCTTTGGTCTCCCTAATGTCTGTTCTCCATTGTCTTCTTTCACAGAGCCCACCGCAGAGCGGGTGCATTTAAACTGAAACTTGATGCACTAAGTCATTGTTAGTCATTTAGGTCAGCATTGGATCATTCAGAAGTCATCAGGAAAGTTTTAGAGTCGGTTGGCTGAGCTGAGGGAACCGGGGGCTAATATTTTTGAGAAACCTACTTTTCAGTTTTATCGTTTTGAATACAATATAAAATTTTGAAATCATTTGGTTCCATAATTTGGTTCATACTTTGATAGTTTGATGCCTAAAACATGGCAAAATGTTCTCGGAGGGCGAATATTTTAGCTCGGTTCTGCATTGGTTGAGATCGAACCTCCCGTGTGGAGTTTGCATGTTCTCCCCGTGCTTGCGTGGGTTCCCTCCGGGCACTCCCACATCCCAAAAGCATGCATGTCATGTTAATTGGCCTAACCAAATGGAGTGTGAATGAGCAAACGGGGTCTGTCCTTGTGTCCCCTGCCCACCGCCCGACGATACCTGGGATGGGCTCCAGCACCCCCGCGACCCTACTGTTGATAAGCGGATAATGAATAGATGAAAACGAATGGTAATTCCATTCCCCTCCGACCAAAAACCGATATTTCCAGGCAAAAAGAGACCGACAAAGCCCCGCCCCTTTTACTCCCCGCCCCCAGCTTGTTATGAAAGTGTGAGTCAGCCAAGTCGAGTTTGCAAATAATGTATATCTGTTCAATATTGAACAGGAAAAGCGCAGGCTTAGACAACATTGTGATGTCACCGATTAGCATATTTACACAAAAATGTTCAAACATTTAAACGTCTGTAAAGAGGAAAAGGCACGCTAGTTTTTGAGTGGGTTTTTTGACTGGGCGAATGTTTTAGTTTCGTATCCCTGGGGCGAGAAGGTAAGACCGGGGTTAAGAAAACCCGACCCGAACCTAAATTTGTGCATTTTATACGTAACCAGGGTGTTAAGTTATGATGGTGATGGACAATGTTCCCTCTAATTTTGAGCGTTCACACAAAGTCGGTGAGCGACGCTTGAAACAACAGTGAGCAACAGTAATCCCAAGTGTGGCAACGAATTCATTACTAGTACCATACAGAACTGTATTTAATCACATTTTGGAGTGGAAGTACAATGTTGGCAACAAGATTGACTTGGTAGAATTGGAAATGATTTGAATGCAACACAAACTTTTTCCCCGTTTTTTTTCTATTTTTTTTAATTCCTTTGAAAAAAAATCTCATTTTATCTTTCTAGAGAGAGTGAGAAAGAGTGAGAAAGAGAGAGAGAGAGAAGGAGATAAAGAGAGTAAGAGATAAAGAGAGTGAGAGAGAAAGAGTGAAATAGATAGAGAAAAAGAGAGAGAAAGAGAAGGAGATAGAGAAAGAGAAAGAGAGTGAGGAAGAGAGAGAGAGAGGGAGAGAAGGAGAAAGAGAAAGAGAGAAAGAAAAAGAGAGAGAGGGAGAGAAAGACAAAGAGAAAGAGAGAGAGGGAGAGAAAGAGAGAGAGAGAGAGAAAGAAAAGCAGAAAGAGAAAGATAGAGATAGTCAGAGTGAGAGAGACAGAGAGAGAACGAGAGAGAGAGTGAGAAAGAGAGAGAGAGAGAGAGAGAAGGAGATAAAGAGAGTAAGAGAGAAAGAGTGAAATAGATAGAGAAAAAGAGAGAGAAAGAGAAAGAGAAAGAGAGAGGGAGAGAAAGAGAAGGAGAGAGAGAAAGAGAGAGAGAAAGAGAGAGAGGGAGAGAAATACAAAGAGAAAGAGAGAGAGAGAGGGAGAGAAAGAGAGAGACAGAGAGAAAGAAAAGGAGAAAGAGAAAGATAGAGAGAGTCAGAGTGAGAGAGACGGAGAGAGAACGAGAGAGAGAGAGAGAGAGAGGGAGAAAGAGAAAGAGAGTGAGGAAGAGAGAAAGAGAGACAGAGAGAAGGAAAAGGAGAAAGAGAAAGATAGAGAGAGTCAGAGTGAGAGAGACAGAGAGAGAACAAGAGAGAGGGAGAGAAAGACAAAGAGAAAGACAGTTTATTTTTTCTGAGCTGTTACTTTTTTCTTTTTGTTCTCTATTTACTTTTTTTCCTTTGTTTCTTTTGTTCCTTTTTTTCTCAGCTTTTCACTACTTTTTCATTTTGGTATTTTTTCTTTTTTGTTCTATTCCCCTCTTCCTTTAAGTCATTTTTTGCATCATTTTACATAATATTTGGTCATGTTGGGATTAAAGAAGCAAAAACAACCTGAAGAGCCGTTTAGGACCCGAAAGAGCTGATTCCTTTTAGTGAGCCGAGCCGAAGAAGCCGGTTCTCGAAAAACTCTACTGACTTTACTCAACTTCGTTCTACTTCGACTCGACTTCAAAATACCGCATTTAGAACACAACGTCAGGGGAACCCGTGTATCTTTACCTTCATGCACTGTAACTTTGACTTAATTAGCAATTTCAAGCCCTGATTTTT